>NC_090024.1:30991728-31261728 GCF_037176765.1 Anolis sagrei
GGGAAGTGCATATGTGTATGTGCCTTCAAGTTGCCTGTCGACTTGTGGTTCAGGGGATTTTCTTAGGCAAGGAATACTCAGAGGTGTTTTTTCCAGTTCCTTCCTTTGAAATATAGCCTGCAAAACTAGCATTTCTAGGCAGTTTCCCAACTATTAACCAGAGCTGACTCTGTTAAGCCTCCAAGATCAGGAAGGATCTGGTGTGTGGGCAGTCCCTGGTAATATTTCAGAGGCCAGAAACTGTAGATGTCCAGCAGCCAAAGCAGGGAGACACTTTGGTACAGTGTATAACACAAGCACTCTTTCCTCTTCCACAAGAAGCAGAAACCTCTCCTTCTAAAATAGCATTTGATTAGAAGACATATAAAGCAATGTCCCTCATCCTAATGTCCTTCAATAGTGTTGGATTTCAATCTTCATCAATGCCACCCAGGACAGTGCCTGGAGGGATATTTCTCTCTATGTGTCTCTCAATGGCACATGTGGTGCCACTCTGGGTGTGGATGCACATGCACATTTGGGTATGCCTGTGGTGGCACATTCAGAAATGTATTAACTGGCTAATGTTGCTTTTTAAGACAAGAGTTAAGTAGCATAACTACACATGCTGAAATATACACAATGTAACTCTGATGCAGAATCATAGCAAAGTCAAATTTCAGCTTCCCACTTAGGAGTGGGTTGAGAGTCTAGTGCCCAGTAAACCCCGCTACCTTGCAGACAAGATCAGCATGCAACCGAGTTTGAAGACATAAAGAACAGAGTTTATTGCTTTCAGTCTTGGAAGGATGTCTGATAAAGAGTCTGCACTTAAATAGAATCTGACATAACAAAACCATAGAGTGGAAGACTATTATCCCCTTTGACAGCCGTTCAAAGCCCCCTGCACCCTCCCCTGGTTGGTCAGAAATTGGCCCAGTTTTAATCTGTGGCCCCATTGGCTCAGAAATTCTCATGACGTCAGGGTGGATGGAGTCTCATCTATGGTTTACAAGGTCTGCCCTATAGAAGGGGCTAGATAGGGAAAAAATAATTAAAGCAATATATAAATCAGCCCATGACGAGATTATTGACCAAGACCAGTTTGCACAAAAGGGTAAGCCTAAAAAACACAATGGGGATATTATGTAAATATTGTTATAGATTTTATCTGTATGCTGTAGGTATATCTGGCAGCATCTCATCTCTGGATTCCCTCAGGAGATTGCAGTTTCTGTTGATGGAATTAATTTCTTGAACTGGCATTGTCTTCCTTTGATGGACTCACCTCATGGTGGGGGGAGGGGGAGGTGGAAAAGTCCCATATCCACATACACATACAAGCAGGATATTTTGTATAAAATTTTCCCAAAATCGCTGCACTATATTTAGAGATATGATCCCCCACTTCAGCACAGCTTAGTAACTTTTTGTTAGGGAATTAGCAGATAGGTTCTTTGTCTGGGGTTTTTGGTTACACATTTCAATTTCACCAGGGATTATATTGGTGGGAGGTCAACCCCCCCCCCCCCCCCGAATGTATAGTTTTTCTGGCCAGACTACTGGAAATGAAGTCTACTGTAGTTTGGGAAATTTTTAATATTCTGATATTTTTGAAACTTTATATAACGTAAAAAATAATAATTCATATTGACGTTGGAACTCATGTTATGTTTATCTTTTGGGAGAGGGACGATTTTTCAACAATAGCACTTGTGTAGGTTGCAATTTTTGAACTATTTATCACTTTCAGAATTCCTCCAGATAGCATGACAGAGCTAGGTGAATATTTCTTGGATTTTGACATCCAAAATTAGACTTTTCCAAGCTGTGGTGTTTATATACACATGTATCTTTTCTGAAGTTGGTAAGAACAGGTTTCCTAGATTGCTTATTGTTCAAATCACTGTGTTTTCCATGGGTGCAACCATGGTTTTGAACCACACATATCTTGTTGCTTTTCACTCTGTTCTTTTAGATGACATGTCAAACCAGAATATTTTTGAAAGACTATGTTATAAATCACCTTTTGTTGCTGGGCAACATAACTGAATGAATTTAAATTCTTCAACTGAATTAAATTTGATCATAAACTGAGAGGGCCATGTGCTTTTCTGTAGTGTAGAATATTTAACCTCCCCTGCTGACAGTTTGTTATTTTAAAGGAGGCATCACACACACATATTTTCTAAATTGCCCATATCAGCATATTGGACTGCTTACAAAGTATATATGGGTAGTGGTGGTTATTGTGTGGTATTTCAACCTCCACAACAACCAAAAATGGTAGACAGCCACTAATAAGATATCAATGTTCTCTTAGAAAGATACTAGGCAGCTACAGATTTATCTTAATTAATCTCTCATCTCAATTATAAACAGCCGGGTTTTCAGCTTGGTGTGCAAACCAATGTTTTATATGTTATCCCTTATTTCAGGAGTTTATAACTTATTCCAACATTTATGGCCATGGGTTGCCCTTTTATGAGTAGAAAGGCTGAATCCAATTGCTATTCCCAACTATGATAAAGATACTGGGTCAGTTGGGATTTACATAAGTGTTCCCAATATTGTTGTTGTTCATCCGTTCAGTCGTCTCCGACTCTTCGTGACCTCATGGACCAGCCCACGCCAGAGCTCCCTGTCAGCCGTCACCACCCCCAGCTCCTTCAAGGTCAGTCCAGTCACTTCAAGGATGCCATCCATCCATCTTGCCCTTGGTCGGCCCCTCTTCCTTTTACCTTCCACTTTCCCCAGCATCATTGTCTTCTCTAGGCTTTGCTGTCTTCTCATGATGTGCCCGAAGTACTTCAACTTTGTCTCTAGTATCCTTCCCTCCAATGAGCAGCTGGGCTTTATTTCCTAGAGGATGGACTGGTTGGATCTTCTCGCAGTCCAAGGCACTCTCAGAACTTTCCTCCAACACCACAGTTCAAAAGCATCTATCTTCCTTCGCTCAGCCTTCCCTAAGGTCCAGCTCTCACATCCATAGGTTACTACAGGGAATACCATGGCTTTGACTATGTTCCCAATATACAACAATAATATTCAGTCAATTGGGTTTATTCTATGTGAATAGATCAATAGGTACCGCTCCGGTGGGAAGATAACAGCATTCCATGCAGTCATGCTGGCCACATGACCTTGGAGGTGTCTACAGACAATGCCAGCTCTTCAGCTTAGAAATGGAGATGAGCACCAACCCCCAGAGTCGGACACGACTGGACTTAATGTTACATTTACCTAGGTACCTAGAGCTTTGTTTGCCTATTGAAGATGAGCCTTTAATCCAGGAGAACCTTCTGCTATTGGAAGCAGGCAACAATTTTGGCTCATTACCTTTTGAATTTATTAATTAAAATTAAAATGTTTTAAAGGATAATAAACTACAGTATATTAAACCAATTTATACTTAAAAGAGAACAGTTAAAACAAAACTTCTCACATGTGTATAGAAATGGGAGTGGGATCTTTAGACATTTCTCCCCCTACCCTCCATAGCAGGGAGGGCTGAGAATATCCTACCCCACCAGCGGGCAAACTGGACCACCAAGGCTTCTACATACCTCACCCTGTTTTCCAACACAGAAATGCCATTTTTAGGAAAGCTGTGTTACTTAAAAGATGGATTTTGGGGAAGGGGGAGACCACCGCACCAGGTTCCACCTGATCTTGGAAACTAAGCAGGGTTAGCCGTGGTTTGTATTTAGATAAGAAACTGCCAATGAATACCGGGCATTGTAAGTCAGAGGAAAAAGCCGGGAAACCACCTTTGAGTATTGCCTGAGAAAACCCTATGAGATTCGAAGGGCCACCATAAGACAGAGCACTTGAAGGCACATATATGCTACTAGGAAATGTAGCTATGTGCCAGATGTCTATTTTTTTACATGCAGAAATGTAGCCTGTACACCCAATGTCCTATTGAGGGTAGGTCTGAAAAGCCCTAAACAATTCCAGCCCAATTTCCCTGTCCGAACGTATCTCCCTCTACGAACCACCAAGGACCTTAAGATCATCCGGCAAGGCCCTGTTCTTGATCCCAATGCCATCACAGTCACGTTTGGTAGAGATGAGAGACAGGGCCTTCTCTGTGGTGGCCCCTTGGCTGTGGATCTCCCTCCCTTATGAGTTTAGATCTGCCCCATCCCTCCTGATCTTCCAGAAGAAACTCAAATCCTGACTGTGTTATCAAGAATTTATTGGTGAAGATAAGGTTTTAGTGGACCGGAATGGATTATGATTTGAACTGGCAAACTGTTTTAATGTATATTTATAACTGTTTTTAATGTATGCTAATGTGTTTTATGTTGTGTTATTATATTGTATCGGCATCAAATAGTTGTCTGTTGGAAGCTGTCCTGAGTACCTCCTTGGAGGTTGAGAAGGAAAAGGTATAAATGTTCTAAATAAATTTTAAAAAAAGATAAATTAGTGCTGTATGGATAGGAGGAAAACAGCAGAATGATCAAAATTCACAATTTCATCTGAAACAATGAGCAGGAAGATCACATACCCATATTCTTCTCCTGAACTTAACTAACATCCATACCAAAGATAATATGTAAACTGCAATACTATACATGACACAAAGTGGGTAGATATACGTGTTCTTTGTTTATCTTCCACCATTAATTCTGCTTTTAGTAACCAAGGAAAAATCCAGAAGTATCCCAGTCCTCTTCTTACCTGTAAATCTTACTGAGATCACTATCAGCTGCACAGTGTCCATTTTAGCCTTGTAGTGATCAGGCTAAAAACATACTTTTGAAAAATAAAAGGAGAGGAGTTTTTTTTTTTATCTTTCCACCTTTTCTGTGCTTTTATAAAACCAATGCACATTCAACATCATGCCTTCTCTTGTGCAGCTGGTACGCTTCAGAAAGGGAATAAAATGTGCAAATGTGAGCTGACTCAAAATTCCCATTTTGTTTATTAAAATATAGTAATCCACATTCTGTAGTTTACACATCCCAATGATATGTTATTGCTAACTTTTATGAGTGTGTGCGTTTGTGGTGGAGCAATTTATGATCAACAGTACATTTTCAGGGAACTATTCTCAGCTTTGCATTCCACTGTAAGCTGAGTCATTGCAAGGCACGAAACCTGTTTCACAGCCTGGAAAGAAAATTTGCAGTCAGCAAGATAATGTCTTCTCACCATAGCACATTTTTTTCCATGGTGGTGGGATTGCATCCTCCTGTTGGACAGATGACTATGTTGATCATAGCAGTGCTGCTAGTAGGGTGCTCCATGCCAGACAGGCCTTTGCTGACAAGCCGGATTAAATGTGCCAAACAGTGACTGGACACCAGCAATAGTGCTGGCTGACCATGACAGAGCATCTCTGAGAGACTTTTTTTTGTCATGTCAAGAGCGACTTGTGAGAGAATTGGCCATCTGCAAGGACATTGCCCAGGGGACGCCCAGATGTTTTAATTATTTATCATCCTTGTGGGAGGCTTCTCTCATGTCCCCACCTGAGGAGCTGGAGCTGACAGAGGGAGCTTATCCGCGCTCTCCACGGATTCGAACCTGTGACTTGTCGGTCTTCAGTCCTGCTGGAACAGAGGTTTAACCCACTGCGCCACGGGGGCTCTGAGAGACAATGGCAGTAATGCTATTGCTAATGCATGTTAGTACTGTGCAAGAAGAGCATGGTATACTCCTTCTGAATGTCTTTTGACACAGAAATCCTATGATGAGACAACTCAAAATGAAGCAAGAGATTGTGCTAGAATAGCATTTCTCAACCTGGGGGTCGGGACCCCTGGGGGGTTGCAAGGGGGTGTCAGAAGGGTCGCCAAAAGCCATCAGAAAATATAGTATTTTCTGTTAGTCATGGGGTTCTGTGTGGGAAGCTTGACCCAATTCTATCACTGGTGGGATTCAGAATGCTCTTTGATTGTAGGCAAACTATAAATCCCAACAACTACAACTTCCAAATATCAAGGTCTATTTTCCCCAAACTCCACCAGTCCCCACATTTGGTCATATTGAATATTCTTGCCAAGTTTTGTCCAGATCCATCAATGTTTGTTTCTACGATGCTCTCTGGATGTAGGTGAACTACAACTCCAAAACTCAAGGCCAGTACCCACCAAACAATTGTATTCTCAAAGGGAGGTTGGTTTTTTGTTTGTTTTTTTGTGTGTCAGGAGCGACTTGAGAAATTGTAAGTCGCTTCTGGTGTGAGAGAATTGGCCATCTGCAAGGACGTTGCCCAGGGGACGCCCGGATGATTTTGATGTTTTTATCATCCTTGTGGGAGGCTTCTCTCATGTCCCCGCATGAGGAGCTGGAGCTGATAGAGGGAGCTCATCCGCCTCTCCCCGGATTTGAACCTGTGACCTGTCGGTCTTCAGTCCTGCCGGCACAGGGGTTTAACCCACTGTGCCACCAGGGGCTCCTTCTCAAAGGGAGTGTGTTGCCATAGCTGCCTCATTAAGGTCACAATGTGCAATGGCAAAGTATTTTCCGTGGCAGGTAGCCATTGTACAGCAACAATGAGGAACTGGATGCTTGTAATCTGTGCCACTCACATTTGCAGACCCATTGGTGCTTCTGCCATTGCCTGATACTGGATGCATCTCTGCAAGGGACAGACAGTACATTGACATTCTGCTACATTATGTGACACCCCTTTGCATAATAGGACATCTCATAATAAAATATTCTGTTGGACATTTTTTTTAAAATTCTGTAACATGGTATCATTGCATGGAGGAGATGGAGTTCCATCATTGCAAAATTGCATATCGTAGCCCAGACTCAACTTTTAACCTCACTTACACATAAACACATACCATCTCCCTTTTGACAGCAATAATTTACATATTGCTGAACCAGTAAAAATGTCACCCTCTCCAAGAAACAGAAAAATGCAAATGGAATAAGGAAAACAACATATCTTTTTGCTACTTAAGAAACAGATTTGATCAACTCGACAGCAATCTCTTGTTTTTGCTAGACTAGCTAAATATTGAAAGTTTTAAAAAACCAGAAGGGAGGTGAAGTCTCTGGATCCATAGCTGGTGCAATACAGTGATTTGCCGAAGGTCACCCAGAGGGTTCCCGTGGCTGAGGGCAGATTTAAACCCTGGCCTCCAGTCTTAAACACTGATTCATGCTAGCTCTCCTGTCTGGACCTTTATATCCACTAGTGTATATTTTCAGCTGGAAATCCCTGTGTGGACCAGGGTGAGTATAGGTTGATCTTGTTTCATCTTTTCTGTTTTCTGTCCTAGTCCCACTCTAGCAATGCCAAGAATGGCTCTTTCCTTACCATTTGCTTCCTCCTGTTTTCTGTTCCTTATGTAAACCCTTTCTGCACAAAGACACACAATTCCTTCCCAAATCAGTACTATTTTACAATACTTCAAAGCTTTGGGGAGGTAATGTGGAAGGGCTATTGATCCAGGAACAATTGTTTGCTCAATGGGGGTCAAAGAGTGAGATGAGGGCTGGTAACAGGAATTCTGGGGGGATTTGCTATCAGGGTGGCCTCTTTGAAACTACAGTAAGCACTTAGCAAGATAACTAGAAATTGCCCTGACAATGGCTGGCTAATGGAATTCATTGCCTCTCAAAGCTATTTCCCACTGCGGGCTGACCTCCAAGGAAGAACAGTCTTTGACTTCAACTATATAGCCACATTCCAGTGTAAGATTCACCAAATCCAGTGCAAGTTTATTCTGACTAGGTTTGTTTGGGGTGGTATTTTATTTCTTAAGAACAAAAATTCAAAATTTAAGTTGACTGATGAAGTCAAAGTGAACAAGTCAGTTTTATAACATCCAGTTTCCACCACCAGGATGAAGGTCAGTGTTGGGTGGTTTGAGCATTGGTCGATGAATGTGAAGATCAGTGGAGCCTTCCTCTGACACTGAGAGAGTGTAACTTGCCCAAGGTTACTCAGTGGTTTCCATGGCTGAGTGGGAACCCTGATCTCCAAAGTCACTGTCCAATGCTTAAACCACCACACCATGCTATCTCTGAGTAGATAATTTGGGGAAAACACCTCAAAGGAAAGTTATGTTCACCCAAATTTGCAGTGAATTAGTGAGCATAAATAGGTTGACATAACCTTCATTGTATGTTTGCTACATGTTTCCAAATTTCATTTTATAAGTATCCATCAACAAGACCAAGAATGCTATCATATCAGTGAACTCCTTCCTGTGTTTTGAATTTTTCAGAGTTGCTTGCAGAAGCGTTATCCTGCCTCAGAGCCAGTTGTGACAAGCAGACCATGCTCATCTTGTCCTGTAGACCGGGGAGGGGAGTGACTGTGATATCCAACTGAGTAGAAAGAGATTTTGGTTACTCCGGTGAAACCAGATATCTTGGAGACGGAAGTGATATAGGAAGGAACTTTGTAACAGAAGGTTACATTCTAATCTCTTGCTAAAAGCAAGGACAATACACTGTCTGTTTGGACCTTAGGTCCCTGATAACACTATATAACACAACTTTTGTCCTGTGTCATAAATGTCAGTTCCTAATTGGTTATATCATAAAAACATGGGGAAAGTAATAATAATAATGATTATAACAACAACAACAACAGCTGACCTGGGGCAAGTCACAGTCTTTTAACTTCAAAGGTAGGCAAAGGCAAACCTCCTCTGAACAAAGCCTCATACTAGCCTTCAGGTTACCATAAGCTGGAAATGATTGAAGGTGCGCAGTAGCAGCAACTCACCCTATGCATGGCTATAAAAGCCAAACAATAAAAAAGCCAAACAATGAAGATAGTGCTATCAAACACAAATACCCCTACCCCTAATAAAAGAGAGTCATAGTTTGACCATGAAATAGCGTTATCGTTTTCCAAGGACGTGGGGCCGGAACAAACTGCATCGGCACCCATCTCTTAGATGTAGTGTCTCTCAATATCTCCAGAACAAGAAGCTAACCTCAGCCCTATGAAGCCCATTTTCCTTCCAAATACACATTTTGGCTTAACCCTTTAATCTAAACCAGTACTTATCAGAGCATATTCGCAGGGAACTACTGCTCCCCCGAGTATAGCAGGGCTGAGTATGGGTCACATGGGGCTAAACCCATTCAAGGGTCTCCACTGGTGATGCCCAGGTATCCCAGATGGGCATTCCAATCCTGATGCAGTGAGGGGTAGACACCAGGCTCCTTGGCTGGTGACAGGTCCGCATCAGTGATTGTCAACTCTGGCCCCGGAGGAGGCCTTTCTAGGGACATACAATCTCCAGTTTTACTGGATCAAACATAATTCCTATGATGCTACAATGTAACTAAGTCCCCGGGGTTTGCCAACACTTTCCAACTCTATAGTATGTATTCCTTCCTTTTTTCTTTTCTCCTTCAAACCTTTGCATGTGTGCAGGGAAGAAAATAAGAGCAAATAAAAGGGAATAACCTTTCTTATCCTTTTATGCAACCAAGATAGACCCCCCTCCCCCCCTTATTTCCAAGGAATATGAACTTATTCTGCAACCTCTTGGTCCCCATTTTTATTATGACATTATTTTATTCCTATAAAATCTATGAAATAGAAGGCAAACTCAAATGAATGATTTTAACTTCTGGAGCAATAGCAAACATTCCAAGAATTCTCCCCCACACCCAGGCAGAAGGCGCAGTCTGGAAAATAATCCTTGGGACAATGCCTTTCCTGACAACCAGTAGGGAGTCATCCATTGGCCACCTGAAACTTCCCTTTTGGGGGACCAAGCTGCTCAGGCCCAAGCAAAGATTTTGATGGCGCTATCATTTCCAATAGACATTTTCTGAACCTTATTATTGTCTTCCCAGTGTGGGAAAACATCAATACTCATTGTCCCTGCATCCTGGATATCTGCATAATCTCATCATCCATCCATCTGGACACTCATTGTTTCCCGCATGCCATAGACCAACACCCAGAGATGAATGCAACATCCTGGAGACCTCGCCACCCCAAGAACTGTCTCCACCTGCTGACTGGAGACCCCAGGTCTCTCCCCCCCCCCCCCGGCAGGGAGGGGATTCCCGGCTGCATCATCACCACCTGTCCAAATCAGTGTGCATACCCACTAAGCCCGCCCCTCAGTCAATCTAGGGTCAGGAAAATGCCAGCCAGCTTGTCAGCGCTGGCCAATCAAGGAAATGGAAGGGAATTTCAAACCCTGACAATATTAATGCATGGAAACCCTTGTGTATAAAAATGACTACATCTCCCATATGCGGTATACTTGTACATTCTGAGCACCCATTGCTGTACATATTGAATAAAGCTTCTGCAATTCGAACTGGTGAGGTCCTGATTTCCATTCTGGAACATTCATGGCTAGCAGAACTTGCCAGGCAGCCCTCAGTAACCGCGGGTCTTAGAAAATGGAAATTTTCAGCTTCAATAGGAAGAGAGCCGACTCATTTGAAATGTGCTGGATAATTCTTACTTACTTACTTGGGTGATTCCTCGTTGGACGAGTAGGATAGTCTTCCAGGATCAGTATTCTTGTGGATCCGTAGGTGACTGTGGAGCCCTATTCTTGACCTGCATCTTCTCCCACAGTGAGGGCATTGGTTTCCAGATGTAAGATGGTCTCGGTCGCGCCTTCCTCTTGGCACGTTTCTCTCTTTCACCCTCCATTCGTGCCTCTTCAAATTCTGCAGCACTGCTGGTCACAGCTGACCTCAAGCTGGAGAGCTCAAGGGCCAGGGCTTCTAGTTCTCAGTGCCTATGCCAGAGTTTTTAAGGTTGGCTTTGAGCCCATCTATAAAACTCTTTTCCTGCCCATCAACATTCCATTTTCTGTTCTTGAGTTCAGAGTAGAGCAACTGTTTTGGGAGACGGTGGTCGGGCATCCGGACAACGTGGTCAGTCCAGTGGAGTTGATGGCGGAGGACCATCGCTTCAATGCTGGTGGTCTTTGCTTCTTCCAGCACGCTGACGTTTGTCCGCTTGTCTTCCCAAGAGATTTGCAGGATTTTCCGGAGGCAGCACTGATGGAATCATTCTAGGAGTTGCATGTGACGTCTGTAGACAGTCCACTTTTTGCAGGCATATAGCAGGGTTGGGAGGACAATAGCTTTATAAACAAGCACCTTAGTATCCCTACGGAAGTCCCAGTCCTCAAACACTCTCTGTGGATAATTCTATGGGTACCATGGGGTACCAAAAAGACAAATAAATGGGTCCAAATAAATGGGTCCAAGACCAAATTACATCTGAACTGTTCCTACAAATGAAGAAACATTGGACAAACCATGAAACCACCTGACTCATTCAAAAAAGTCAATAGTGCTTGGTAAGTAGGAGGCAGTAGGAAAAGAGGAAGACTCCATTCCATATGAAAGGTTTCTACAGCCCTGAGTTTGCAAGACCATTGATGATAGGATGATTTGGAGATTTATCATTCATAAGCCAAATTCAACTTGATAGCAATTAACAACAACAAAACAACTTATGGAATTCACAACTGCTTGATGTGACAGGCACTAGCTTATATTTGTTGTTGTGTGTCTTCATGTTATTTACAATGTATAACGACCCTAACATGAACCTGTTATGGGGGTTTCTTGGCACAATTTGTTCAGAGGAAGTTTGCCTTTGCCTTCCCCTAAGAGACTGTGACTTTCCTAAGGTCACTCGGTGCATTTCCTTGGCCAAATGCAAATTCAAATCCTCATTTCCAGACTCATATTCCAATGCTCAAATCACTACACCCTGCTGGCTCTCTACTAGCCTATATAGCTTTAATAAGTGATTGGACAGATTCCTGGAAAGTAGGCATCCAACAGCTCATAGTGGTTAACATGAGTTGCTGCTGAGTGATTTAAGACTCTGGACTTAATGGTTTTATTGATGTGTAGGTGGACTCTTTAGATAGTAATACAGCTTTCTTCCTTGCTCCAAAACATAAGCCAGCTCTGCAGTTTCTGAAGGCTCTTTTGCTTGCTCTGCTATCTACTCATTCAGAAGCAATGTTATTTACCCGGGTTTCCAAAACCCAAGCTAAATACTAAAAACCTTGAAATAGTTAAGAGTTGATCCTGAATGCTTTTCGCCGTACCTTTTGGTCATAGTTAAGGTGAGGAAAGGGTTTCAGTTGGGAAATGGGAGAGAAAATCGGATTTAGGGCCAAAGAGTATAATTTGTTAACTCTGCTTTGGGATAAAATGCGAGTGCTTTGTACTTCAGGTCCCAGAATCCCTAAACTACCATGGAAACTACTTTAAATCTGTTTCAAGTGCTTCAACTATTTTTAACACATTTGTTTTTTTTAAATAGTATTGCTATTTAATTCGTTTTTTAACTTAATGTTTTAGTTTAATATTTTTTAAATTATTGTCACCCTCCTTGAATCCCATTGTGAGAGAAAGGCTGTATATATAATCTGTAAAAAGCAAAAAATGAATGTCATCAAGTTCTGCTATTCATCCTTGTTATCTGTTATGTGAGCTTGGCCTTGGGAAAGGAGTAAGGCTCTGTTTCTTCCTTGAGTCTTTCCTCCCCTCCACATTTCCACTTTCTGATATACATTTTCTTGAAAATAAAAGAAACAGCACTGGAAAAAAAATCACATTTATATCCCATCACACTTTGACTTTACAAATGAGCAAAGTATATTGCTCATTCTTGACTTTGCATAGATATGTGGTATTGTAGATAATAAATGCGAATTAAAGTACTTTTGGCTCAAGCGTACTATGGAATCATACTGGAAGACCTAGAAAATGCCTAAAGAACAGATATTTTGTCAGACATGGAGAAATAAACTGAAATATACTAGTCCTGCAAATAATCCTGCATAAATCCCATTAATATAGCTATAAATGAGAGAGAAAGAAACACGTAGAGAGATTTAGAATATAAGTGAGTCCAGACTGGAAGAAAATGCCTGAATCATTTACCTGATTGAGCAATCTGTACAAGCCTCATAGTTCATTTAGGTTGTAAAGGATCAGGTTTCCCAGGTAAGGTGCGGAAGAACCAGCGTGGCATTTGCAAAGGTCAGTCTTGCCTCATTAACTGCTTAGAATTCTTTGAGTAAGTCACTAGGTAGAGTAAACTGAGAGATAATGTATGTTTGGATTAGCAAAACGTTCTTTACTAAAGGTTCCTTAACAAAATGCAACATTTTAAAAAAACCAAAATCTTATGCGTAAATAACACAATAAGATACAGGAAATGGGAGGACAGGAATACAATGGTTAGTTTCCCATTGAGAGTTGTCAGATCAAGATCATCCTAGACCTGGAGATTTCTGGACCAAAACATGAGACATAGGATAGTCCTGCTGATGTCATTAAGGATTGTGCATTAAGTAACTAACCAGAGTTGTTCCAGCTAACGCAGTGGTTCTCAGCCTGTGGGTCCCCAGATGTTTTGCCCTTCAACTCCCAGAAATCCTAACATCTGGTATGACTTTCTGTTAGGAAATTAACACATAAAAAAATAAAAGGGCTGTAAAATCAGAGGATTATTCCTTTTTACCTATGTAGAGAAATTGATGAGGAATCATTAATTTAGTTTACCAGATCACAGCCAGGAGATGGATGTTGAGCAGAAGTTTTGGCCTTCAACTTCCAAAAATCCTAACAGCTGGTAAATGGCAGAGATTTCTGGGAGTTGTAGGCCAAAACACCTGGGGACCCACAGGTTGGGAACTACTGCATTAGAAGTATAGAGTGAAGGGTGAACCATGTCCATGCATAGAACCAGCATGATATAGTGGTTTGAGTGTTGGAGTAAGATAATGGGAGACCAGGGTTTGAATCGTCACTCAGCCATGGAAACCTACTGGATGATCATACTCTCATAGCTTCCAAGGAAGCCAAGGGCAAACCCCCTTTGAACAAATTTTGCCAAGAAAACCCTATGATGGTTTCCTCTTAGAGTCACTATATGTCATAAATGATTCAAAAGCTCACAGCAGCATGTCCCTGCCTGCTTGCACGCACATGCAGCATATATAAAAAAATGTGTGTTTTTTATAATTCCCAACATTTCCTCGTGCAGGATTCTGGAAGCTGACATCCCAACTGAGGGATTATGGAAACTGACATCCACAAATAATTTGAACTTGTATGAGCTCTGGAAAAGAATGCAATCCAGGACAGGAAAGGAGTTTCTTATTCTTGCCCTAAATGACGTCTGTATTCAGGAGGTAAAGCCCCATGACCCATCTGTCCACCTTACCACATATATTCCTTAATTACAGACTGAATAACAGGAAACACTGGCTTTGAAAAAAGTAGTTTTCAGGTCTGACCCAAGATATGTTTCTACTTCAATCAGAGGACAAGCTATCCCTCTCCTCTACCATTGTACCATGTACAGAAGACAAGAAGACTGGCTGATGGACCTTATGTCAGTGTTGACAACAGAAAAGCAAGGTCCACCATGCCAAATGTCAACACAATGACGTGGAGCAGCTGTGGTGGTAGGACATGTGTTTTGGTACACCAGGAGCTCCAACTTCTTTTTTTTCTTTGAGTGTTTGCATGTATTCCAAGGTTCCATGCATTTTGCAATAAGGTGGCTTCTCTTGGTTTGCAATTATAGGGCCAATGAGCCATCAATCATCATTTGGTTCATTAGTTCCACCCCTTTTTCTGGGTTTAGGAGGGAAAAAGCAGACCTCTAGTTCAGTTCACACAGAGAAGCCTTTTGTACAGGACGTGAATCAGTTCCACCTGTAGAAAGCTTTGTCTTTTACAGCTTTTGCTGGGGGGATCCAGACCCACAGTTCTACAGCTTTGGCTGGGGGGAATTCAGTCCCACAGCTCTACAGAGAAATATAGCTTTTTCTGGGGTATCTATCCAGCCCCACAGCTTTACAGCCAGCCTTCACTGGGAATTGAAGACCTTCTTTCCTCTTGGAAATCTACAAAAGGACTCTGTTTGGTAAGGACCACTCGCGGCAACCATAACGCAATTTGGACCGGGTGTAGGAGCCCACGCCAGCAGAGCTTAAGACAGATTGCCCAGGTAGAGGTCAAGGATTTCCCTGATAGTGAAGAAACAGTTCATGAAGATAGTTGCCTGTCCCTTGTGGGCAAGATTAAGAAAGCCATCAGTTGATTCAAAGCCTTGACGTATTTGTTTGATTTATTGAAGCCCTAAGAACTAATAAAGAACTTTGTTAAACTTTCCAAGTTTCTAAAGACTTTATTTAGGGAAATCTATAGGGCCTCTAATCCGAAGCACCCTCGGTGTCCCATTGGGCATACAGAACACACATCCTGTTTACAGACCTTTTCACAGGCCCAGTGCGTGACAGCACAACATGCAAGGGCAAGTTGCCCTCCAAACCCTTGCATTCATTTCCTGCCCTCTGCCTTCTGAGGCAGATGCCATCCACTGCCTTGACAACAGGGCCGGACCTGATCATGTAGATATGCACATATGGTTTGATTGACTGCTTCTTTATAGAGAATGACAATAATGTAAATAGCTGTCAGTGGCTAAACTCTGGAGGATGAGTCTTTCACAACAGGTTTATTTATTCTCAGCCCCTGCCAAAATACGCCAGCATTCTCAGACTGAGTCATCTCTCGTTACTTTATTTGAAAGAGAATTTGTTTTCAAAGAGAGCTGATTGTCTCCCAGTGACAAAGGTCTGCTGCTTCGCCTGGGTCTAGCAGGCAAGGCAGGAATAAAAATGCTCACGTTGTCATGTCAGGGAAGTGACCCAAGTTCTTCCTAACCTGCCAAATGGAGATTTTGATGTACAGGTGTTAAATACTTCAAGTCTGGGGTCAGGATTGTTTTAGTGTATGTAAGGGACGCATCTGAGCTGCCTTTTTTTTTGGAAAGGAGAGATTAACTGCCAGCAAGGGAGCCCTGAAGGACTGATCCAGTTGTTACTGAAGACCCCCCAACCCCACCCCTAATAAAAAGAAGACATAGTTTGGTCCTCGCAGGAGTTATAGTTTCCCAAGGACTGAAGGCCAGATGAATAGGAATGGCCACCATCCTTGCAGCATCACCCCAAGCCTCCCAAGACCAGCAACAACCAAAACTACACGCACACACACACACACACACACACACACGTGCACATACCCCTGGCTCAGCTGTTGAGTATGAGCCAGTCCACAGCAATGAATCCCTAGAGCTTCACTGGAGATCATCTCATGATCTTTCTCTCTTACAATCTCAACAGCTACACTGTATCAAAAGCACCTTAATCTCCAGACCTCCTGTTACTATTCCCCCCCCCATATGTTTGTTTAATTTTTCTCTTTCTTCCTATGTGAATTTGCACATGAGCAAAGGAGATGAATTAAAACAGATAAGGCAAATAACCTTTCCCACCTTATACTCAGCAAGGCGAGACCCCCTCTCTTCACCCCTCTTTCCCTCTAAAAGCCTATACCAAAAATACCACATGAACTATCTTTTATATTTTTATTATTATTATTGAACCACATGAAATTGAAGGCAAATTTACATGAATTTGAGCAATTCAAATTTGAGCAGATACTCATTCCTCAACCTTGTGTGGGAACCAGAAATGGGACATAATCTATGGAAAAAAGGATCTTCTAGGATCTCAACAGGAGGTTGCCTGCCTGAGACCCAAAACTTCCCTTATGGGGATCTCAGCTGTCTACAGGACAAAAGCCAGGAAAGAAGCTCTGATTGTAATCCCGTCAAAAACAGACATCTTTGGGACTTTCTTTGTCTCCTCAGCATGGGAAAATGTTCGCCAGCCTCTCTGTTGGCCAGCCTCTCTCTGCAGCTTCTAGCTCTTTTGAGGCTTTTTGTCCAGCCATCTTGTCCTTGGTCTTATCTGGTTCCTCCTCCTCTCTGTCTGATTCTCCTCCATCTGTATCCAGTCTCAGTTTTTGAGCATCTTCCTTAAAGACTTTATATAATTTAGGGTGTCTTGCGGCAACCCTAGAGGCACTCCAAGTGGCCAGATACTGGGCAAAGGACATTTAACCAAATACCAAATTTGCAAAATCTCTGTGTTTTTTTTCCTTTTCCTTTTCTTTTTCTTTTTAATCTCTGTGTTTGTTTTGCTCTGTTAGAATTGTAATACAATGGTTGCTGATGACACGATAAATAAATAAATTTAGGGTGGCCAGAAAGGTCCAGGTGTAACGTTGCCCTTTCCTTTCAAGGGTTCCTTCCATTTCCCTCACTTCTGCTCTCTACAGAATTTGTCAATAAACAATTTGTTAAATAGGATATGAGCAATAGCTCTATTGGAAAAGTTAACCTATAAATTAAGATTAGCAAAAGTAGAAATGAAAGATCTATTTGATAACACATGCAAACCATTTATTAGCATCATGTGTAAAAGAAATGGTGAATATAAACCACCATGACAATACACACAAAGCTAGGAATGGATGGGAGAATCTGAAAAATAGATCCCATCTATATTTTGCATTTATTTTAAGTATCAAGTGTGCTTTAGAATGGATATGTTAACTCAGCCAATAGGTCACAATTGAGATGGATAGTTTGTGATCCATGCTGTCCTCAGTTTGAACTTGGAACTAGGGGGAGAAATCACTTTGTTGTACAACAAGCCTGCCTCAGTTGACAAAGCTTCCACCAAATAAACTTTGTAAAAAGTCTTTTGAGAGAAGCCCAGCCCATCTCTCACCTCTATTCTCCAATTTTCTTGTCTTCTCTCTTGGTAGATTATTTTCTTGCAGGTGATCCTTCTGTAGCTTTGTGTGCTTGCATACAACAGGCAAGGTTAGAGGATATCTCTACAATCACTGAGTAAATGTAAAGAGTGAAAGAAAAGTGGAAAATACAAAATTGGTCTGCCTCAGTAGCTATCTTGGAAAGTTGAAAAAGCCTGTGTGTCTGTGTGCGCCTTTACCTATTGACGTATGGTGACCTCACTGATTTAACAGGGGTTTCTTAGGCAAGGAATACTTAGAAGTGGTTTTGCCAGTCACTTTTTCCAAAGTATAGCCTACAACTCTTATTAAAGCATTTACGCTTCCCAAATCAGATGGCATCTACTGCTTTTGGGATGTTTAAGTGATTGAACACAATTCCTATGCTTTAAATAGAATCATTTTCGTTTAATGTACATTGTTTGCACATGCTGCTGGTTGGTAGACAAAAATCATGTATTTCAATGCAATTTTGCATTCAGAATGACTGTTTTGTTAGATGTCCAAATGATAAGTAGGGTCAGGTCTATGGCAAGGAGCCCCTGGTGGGGCAATGGATTAAACCATTGTGCTGGCATGACTGAAGACCAATAGTTTGCAGGTTCAAATGCAGGGAGAACATGGATGAGCTCCCTCCATCAGCTCCAGCTCCCCATGCAGGGACATGAGAGAAAAAAAAAACACCTGGGCATCCCCTGGGCAATGATGTTGTTATTGTTCGTTGTTAATGCTTTGATTTTATTGCTTTAATATGTTGTCCAGGCTTGACCCCATGTAAGCCGCTCTGAGTCCCCACTGGGGAGATGGCGGCGGGGTATAAATAAAGATCATGATGATGATGATGATGATGATTATTATCCTTACAAACAGCCAATTCTCTCACACCAGAAGCGACTTGCAGTTTCTCAAGTCACTCCTGACACACACAAAAAGGACAATGGCAAGCAAGAAAGGCAGCTTTTACCCCTTCTCCTCCCTGCCACTGCTCCAACCCCGTATTTGCATGCAGAAAACGCATGTCCTTACAATCAATGGGAGTTTATATGGCTATGCAAAGATTACCTTAGAAGGAGAAGTATTTCATTGGGAATGTGGAAGAGAAGGAAATAGTTAAATTCCTCCTCATCCATGAAGGCCTGATTATGATTAGAATCTTTTCCATTCTTGCAATTGTGTTTCAATTACTTTTGTAATAACTATGCTAATCCAAGTATTTAATGTTAATTACAGTTCAGGCCAAGAATATAGTAAGGGACAATCCCAAAAAAACTGAGTCATCTATTTGAATAGCCCATGAAATGCTGATGATGATGGCAGCACCATTCATTGCATACTACTGTTATTATAGTCAGGTATCTACATTTACTGGTATTAGGGGCAAAGGATCCTCATGAAAGTGAAAATAATGTGAATATATATATATATATAAAATCTGACAAAACACTTCTCTAGGAAGTTCTAGGACTTCAAGCACATCTCAATGGTCAACATCTGCTGTGATCAGGTCATAAAATTGCATTTGAGCATCTAGAAATTCCTAGATAGGTGCTCTCCTTAGAAATCTCTTGGTCCTCCATCATAATTAGAGGATGTTCCCAATACAGTTGCACTGGAGGAATAGAGATTTTATGGAGAACATTTTAAATTAAATCTGTGAATAATCAAATCCCTCCACATTTTCAGTCAAAACTGAAGACATGGGAGACAACTGTACCACTACTACTCAAATTTATTTTGTACTATTCCTTATTTACGTTAGTACCTATCTTATGATGGTCGCTATGCAACATAGAAATGACACCCAAAATCTGAGTACCTCTCATTCACACATAAAGAACTCCAAAAAGCAGCTGCTAACAACCTCAGCTGTGCCATTCCTCTCACCTCCTGTTATTATTGTGTAAAGTGTAACATTTTCAAGTGGCTTCAGAAATTACTTACCAGCCTAAGGTCAAACTAGACTATGACACAGCAAGAGCTTCTCTGATAAGGTTGCCAGCTACATGTCAGAGATAATTAATCAGAGAAAGATAACATTGACATTGTAGGTCATGAAAAAGAGGCTACTCAAAGAGCTATAAAAATGTAAGCAAGTTATTAAGCCACTGCCCTGACAGAAGGATTTGCTCAGATGCTTTTCAAGGAGTAGATGCTGTTCTTCATTTGTGAACAGGAGGCACGACTGAAAAAAGCAAGCCTCCTTTTTATAAGGGGTGGGATTGCGGGTCCTTGGTAACAACTGGGAAATTTTGGGGGGCTTATTAATTTAGAATGTCTGTTCCCCAAAAATGAAATTAGCACTTTCACAATTGTACTTATGAGCAAAGCAGTTTTCATATGGTCCTGAGGCTTTATCCAAAATGCCCATGTAAATTTTTGTTGCTGAGGTCTGGCACGATTTCTTGCTTGTGAAAAGTCCACAGTTCTGATCTAGCATTTAGAAAGTGTTAGCAAACATAGAACAAGTAATCACCGGAAATGTGGATTGAGGTTAGAAGTGGCATAGCTCAGGTGCCCAAAAGAGGGAGTTGGAAATCACAAATATACTTGTCCAGTTTGTTCTTTAATGTTTGTGCAGGAAACCAAATACCTTTATCTTCTCCCTTGTTCATTTATATATTATTAGTTCAACCAACTTCTCATTTCTCAAAGTGCTTAGGGATGGTATGAGCTATCTACAATTGTAAATATAGAATGAAAACATATGGAAAAGCAGGTGAGAAGGTATCTTTGTCTAAAGAGTAGAGTTTTCTGTAAAAAGAGGTGACTCTCAGAGCTATAGTCTGAGTGCTCCTATTCATGTTTTATTTTTAACAAAAGCAAATTTTAATCATTCCATTCCTGGGCACTTGTCTCATCACTTAAGTCTGCCAACTTTTTACCACTAGCTTTAGTCTTAAGCCCTTAGAGGCAGGCTAATTCAGAAACACAAATAATGTTTATCTCTATAGCCCTGTAAAGTGCCACCTGTTGATTCCTTCATAGCAGGATGATGGTAAAGCTATTTGGAAACTTAGTATTTGTAATTTCATTGCTGGTCTAGGACTCCTGAAGAACTGGATTCAAATCCCATTGTGTTACCACCAGCAAGTCACATACACTCAGCTTTAGGAGAATGAAATGGGAAACCTCCTTTGAATGAGTCTTTCCAAGAAAACCTTATGATCGTGTTACCTTAAGTGGGAGTTGACTTGAAGGTACAACAACCTTTAATAACTTTTAATTCTTCGATACATAACTTCAATGAATGAATAACCAGGCTAGTACTATGAAATTATAGCTAGCAAATATATGGCACTAAGGTAAAAACAACACACTTTTATTTCAGTAAATCTATTCAAGGATGGTGTAGAATTCCTAAATTTGGTTACAGAGGCCCTTAAAGCTTGCTTCCACGTGTACAAGTTTGCTCAAACAGCCACTATGGAAACTCCTTCTCTATAACTGGGGAAAGAGAAATCTGGAGGCAACCCCAGAGAAAGTAGGAAATAAGAAATACCTAAACCCAGTACTGATCTAGAAAACAGAAGAGGAAGAAAACATCAAGAACTGTCTGTTTTACTGCTTCAGTTACTTGCTATAAGTGCTTGTGCTTTTGTTTTTAACATTGGAATTAAGTGAGAGGTATAGAAAGTTTTATGAGGACACCATCCTGTCGTGTCTGTCCTTGTGTTGTTGTTGCTAACCTGATTTATCTTTCTAAAAAGAGATCCAAGTTGGCTGTTGATTTATAGTGGCTCCATCAATTTCAAGGAATTTCATTGGGCAAGGAATACCAGAGGTTATTTTGCTAGATTTTTCCTCTGAATATAGGTTACAGCACTTGGTATTAATTGGTGAACTCCCATCCAGGGACTAATCAGGATTAAGCCTACGTAGCTTCCAGAGTCATGCAGGATCTGGTTTGTTTATAATATGTAGCTCCCTATCTCTTTTTTATGCTTAACTGCAACACATAAAAAAACAAGATTATGGCAACCGGACTGATCGATAACTGGCAAATAGAGGGAGAAAACGTGGAGGCAGTGACAGACTTTGTATTTCTAGGTGCAAAGATTACTGCAGACGCAGACTGCAGCCAGGAAATCAAAAGACATTTACTTCTTGGGAGGAGAGCAATGACCAATCTTGATAAAATAGTGAAGAATAGAGACATTACACTGGCAACATGATCCACATAGTTAAAGCAATGGTATTTCTCATTGTAACCTTTGGATGTGAGAGCTGGACCATAAGGAAGGCTGAGCGAAGGAAGATAGATGCTTTTGAACTGTTGTTGGACCGCAAGAAGATCCAACCAGTCCATACTTCAGGAAATAAAGCCCGAATACTCATTGAAGGGAAGGATATTAGAGGCAAAGATGAAGTATTTTGGCCACATCATGAGAAGATAGGAAAGCTTGGAAAAGAGAATGATGCTGGGGAAAATGGAAGGAAAATGGAAGGAAAAATGAAGAGGGGCTGACCAAGGGCAAGATGGATGGATGATATCCTTGAAGTAACTGGCTTGACTCTGAAGGAGCTGGAGGTGGTGATGGCCAACAAGGAGCTCTAGTGTGGGCTGGTCCATGAGGTCACAAAGAGTCGGAAGCGACTGAATGAATAAACAAAAACTCTCTCCTTAGCATTCCATTTTTTTCCAGAGCTATCTCTCCACGCATCGGATTAAGTGGATTGGGTCCATGGAAACTTATGCTGAAATATGTCAGTCTCAAAGGTATTGCTATATCTCTCTTCAAATGGTAAGAATTGTGGCTTTTCATACATATAAGTAAGTTATATGTTCAATAGATATTATATATATATAAAAAAAAGAATTGTGGCTCTTTCTCACACTCCTTGACTGTTCAGAGCAGTACAGTATAGCTTTGTTGCTAAGTCATGTGAATCTAAGGATTCTGTTCCAGCTCCCATGAAAATACTGATGATGTCAGTGTGGCCAATCTGCAGTTTAGTTATGACCCCACTACTTCACAGATGTGAAGTTTTAAAAACAGAAGCAGTCATGAATGAGGGATCTGATCTGTTGACATAAACATCAGAATTGTGGCTGAAGAACATTTGAAATCATAATGAAAGACGCTATACACTTTTGATAGTAAGAAGCATATGACCAAGAGCAAACTGAAGAGAAAACATATTTTATGGATGAAAGAGAGGATTATAGTTAGGAAAGAGCAGCAGGAGACAGACAAATCCCAATAAAACCCAGCTCTGGGGCAAGAATTTTAATGGCTGGAAATATCTTCCTTTTGTGCACAGCAGCTGTGTTTCACTTAATTTATTTTTTTATGCTGAAGTCTGCTGCAGCATAATAACACTTTAAAATGGAGGAGTTAAACCATAATGTTTAGTTTAAGCACAAAATTGTACCAGGAATCCCTGCATTCAATTTAGCTGCTGTTTCCTTGTGAGCTAGTGCTCTTTTTGTGCTCTTTTATAATCCCCAATTAAGTGGATGCAGATTATTTTTCTATTTGCATGTTTGCTTTTGCCCAGGTTTCACATCAGTACTGTTAGAGTAGCTATGTGAGTTGCAAAATAGTGACTGCTGAGAATAAAGCTTATTTATTGTCTTAAAAGTGTTTGTTTTAAACTAGAAGCAGAGTTTCCTCTCTATTATTATTTGCTACAAAATACATCAAATAAGCTCTTGAAGTTCATAAGAAACCACAACTGCTAATCATTCATTTTCTTGACTTAGATGTGCTAAAAAAAACCAAAACTTGCAGCTTTTGGTTTCAGTTTCCTTCACATCACTTCTCCCTGAAGCTACATCATATGATCCCTTTTAGAAAGGACAGTCTCAAAGTCTGAATTTTAAAAATGTCAAGAAAGAAGGTGGAAGGGCAAGCTCACATATTATAATAACAAGATAGTTATACTGTATATGATCCATCTGTCCTATTTGCCTGTAACATTTGTTGACTTCGTAATAATTGTAGGCACTTTGCCTTTTAGGGAAACATTGAGTACAATTTTCACAAACTGCTTTGTTAGCATGCACATTTACATACTGGATTGCATTAGTTTTGCTTCCATACCTCCCCCCCCCCCCCATTACTAATTGTTATAGTAATCATTCCCCAAATGTATTGGAGGTATGTTGTTTATTCGTTCAGTCACTTCCGACTCCTCATGGACTAGCCCACGCCAGAGTTCCCTGTTGGCCGTGGTCACCCCCAGCCCCTTCAAGGTCAAGTCAGTCATTTCAAGGATACCATCCATCCATCTTGCCCTTGGTCTGCCCCTCTTCCCTTTTCCTTCTCTTCCCCAGCATCATTACCTTCTCCAAGCTTTCCTGTCTTCTCATTGGAGGTATGGCATTTCTATAATCAATACAATGAAATTAGTGTGAGATGAAGTATGTGTTTAAGATACTGTTTCAGATGCTGGTGCACACTGTTGCCACGTGTAAGAATTCTGCAGGTGGATAAGAAACCTGAGAAATGCATAACAGTCAAATTTGGGGGAAGACACGTATAATACTATTGTTTTTTCTGTAAAATGTTAGAAGACCATTATCTCAGGTGAACTGGTTGTGTAGATTGTGAACTGATTAGTACGTTCTTGGGTAAATGTGTGTTTTACATAACTTTCACATTTCAGTTATTCTAATATATGACCTGGGATCACATGAGGCTTGCAAACTGGAATTGTAGCAGAATAATCACATCTTCTGCTGGTAGACATATGATTGCCTCTGTTACTGTAGTGTCTACTTTAAATGACTAGTAAAACCCATCATTGCTTAGTGATCCTACTGTCTTCCTATTGCTTACCTCAGTAAAATAAGTTCCTTCTGATTCTGTGCCAATATGCTGGCAATCATGTGGCATCAGTGAATGTGATTCTCTTCTCTTTCCACCACACTATTCTCAAGATGGTTGTTTCCTTTCTATACTGTTTTTTATTGTTGCAATTGTGCTACAAATACAAACAAAAAAAAAACAGAAAAAGGAGTTGTCATTCAATAACATCTGAGGACCCAAACTGGGTAAAACTAAAGAGCACCAACCACGATGCAATATATATAGACAAAGAATCTGTGGATACAGAGGGCCAACTATATATATAGTTGGCCCCCTGTATCCATGGATTCTTTGTCTATGGATTCAACAGCCCTTTGAAGACAACCATAAGGCTGATGTGGCCCTCGGTGAAAATGAGTTTGGCACCCTTGTTTTAGTCTCTCTCTTCTGTGTGTTTGTATGTGGAAAGTATCTGTGGAAAGATGGGGAGTCTAGTGTCTCTGATGGCAGTGAAGTAGAGAATCCGATACTTGATCCGTAACCCATGAAAGCTTTTTGTGTTGTTCCATGCCTTCAAGCTGACTATTGAAATGGTCCAATCACAGAGTTTTTTTTAGCCAGATTTATTCAGAGGATGGTTTGCAAGGAGGGGATAGAATAGGAGGGGGCAATAAGAAGAGAAGCTGGAATGCAAATTTTTGTTGTTGTTTGCTGTCAAATCAACTTTGACTTAGGGTCTTGTGAATAAGAGATCTCCAAGAGTCCCAGTCATCAACACAGTTGCTCAAGTATTTCACATTTAAGGCCCTGACTTTCAATCTGCCATGTGGTCTTTCTCTTTTTCTACTGGTTTTAGCAAATAATTTTGGGGAAATGGCATTCATAACCTTTTTGAAAATAATTTTTGTCATATCCTTTTGGCAAATATCCATGATATCTGGTGACCACTTTTTTAAAACCACTAGTCAAGGTAAGGCATGACCTTGTTAGAAGCCAACCCTTTGAAAAACAAGCAATCATATAATAGCACATAGGTAAATCGGCTATTAAACTAATAGACCATGTCTTTGAACTGCCAGGGACAAAGACATGCCACTGCACAAAAACATATACTTAACTAGCAGAATTTTGAAAATGTTACTTTGAAGTTGTAATTAAAATTGCAATTGCTCAAAACATATACTTTACCTTGACACCTCTTAGTTTAAAAATATGCACTCAAAAAAACAACACCCAAAGTTGTCTTTAAAAAGTAACATATCTTGTTCACCCATAAACATCTTGTATTAATTCAGCATACAGGCACATGTATAGATAGGATGTAGTTTCTCTGTGTTGAGAATATGGAGCATCATTCTTAATCAATAGTCCATAGTCCAAAGTCTTTACATATACATTTTATGAAAGTCCAAACTGCACAACTGTACTCACTGCTTCTCAAAGCAAACATATAGTAAAGTGTTCCTTTATAAGTCCAAATTACACCTGCTTCCATTGGAGTCCAAAAGCATACTGCATCTACCCCCACTGAGGTCTAAAGCGAACTGCTAACATTGAAGTCCAAAAACATACTGATAACAAAATGAAGTCTTGAGTCTGAACATGCTCAGTATAATCACATGTCTATAGCCCCTCCCATACCAAAGAAGTCAGTCAAACTGGCAAATCAATATATACATACAATACAGGTTAGCAAATATATATTAGCAAATAAATAATGAAGGCTTGGAAGGTTGCAATTTCCAACAAATAATACTGTCCTTTCAAATGAATCATGTCAACTCCAGACATGTCCAAAACATTATAGCCTTGGTTGAGTCATTTTGGCTTCTAATGGGAACTCAGACTTTATTTCTTCTTGGACTCTCTGATTTGTCATTTTGGTGATCCTGGATATCCATAAGACGCTCTTCCAGCAACACATTGAATGCAACGTATAGGACAATGGGGGGCCCATATATCCTGCTAAAGGGAGGTCACCCTGTTACTTCCTATTCTTCTGTTTGTTCTTGATAGTATTGTCTGTATTAATGTGTCTGTAACTCTCAGTGAACTATATGTTGCAAAATTAATTATAGTTAGGAATAGTTGTGGTGGAGGAGGTGTGGATTAGTCAGAGTTGATAATTAAGATATTTCTGCTGTGTTAAAAACAGCTAAAAATCTTTAAGAAGAAAGAAATGTTCTGAAGTCTACTGAAATACTAACATTTCAAAGGAATGGCAAGCTGTTGAGTAATGATAACCTCCCAAAAAGGTTTGCCTGTTAACTGCAGCAGCCATGAGGATTAGCAGAATGCCAGTACTTCAACTACCTCTACATTAAGGGGAAAAAACCCATGGAAACAGCTGGGATAAGTAAATTATTTAGGCTTATGTGTTATATCCAGCATGATTTTTAGGTGTGTATCTCTTCATAGGAGGTAAACATACTCAGATAATTTTTAAAAAACCCTTGTTCATCCATATCTACTTTAAACATATGTTTCTGTTATTTTGTGTGGTTACTTTGTATGATTAACTTTTTTGTTAATCTGTCTTGCATTTGGCCTTTGGTTTGCTTTTGCTTTTAAATTAGACCTGTAATGTCAACATGGTTTATTATACTTATTTTTGGAAGATTTTACTGTTGAGACGTGATTTTTTATAGAGGAAGTTCACACAGCAATTAATAGAAGGATGCTTTGGCCCAATGCATAGTTCTTCTCGCTATGCACAGAGAACGCTGAAAATGTAATGACAGGCCCCATGTGGCTATTATTCTGAGCACTAGGCTAGGAAGCTGCTACCATGGCAAGTCTTTCTTGGGAGCAAGGCAAAAGTGAGAAGCTGCCATTAAACCATTAATATGTATTTTATCTGTGTTATGACACTGGCCTTGAATTCATTTTCCATCTCAGTGCTTCCCAGCATTTGATTGTTTCTCCCTTTTCCAGATGTTAATAAGTTTCCCATTCACAATAAAAAAGAAACCTCTAGTCTACATACCAAATCCTTCTCCAAATCCACCTTTGTGACCTTTGAAAGACCTTCTTTGGGAGTGTTAACATATGGCAATGCTTGGTACAGGAGCGTATTTGTTAACTCAGGAGCTCCAAAATGTTATATGCAGTAAAGCATTTTTAAAATATCCTAACCATGATTGTCTTTAATCATAGTGCAGTTTTAAGTATGTTTTGTTGATGTCTCATTTCTGATATATGTTCAAGTGATTTTTGACTTATGGTGACCTAAGGTGAACATATAATGGGGTTTTCTTGGCAGAATTTGTTCAGGGGGAATTTTGTCTTCCTCTGAGGCTGAGGCAATGCGACTTGCTCAAGGTCACCCAGTGGGTTTCCATGACTGAGTGAGGATTCAAACCCTGTTGTCCTTGTGTCCAAGATAACATCTACACAATAGAATTACTGCAGCTTGACACCACTTTACTTGCCATGGCTCAATGCTATGAACTCCTGGAGCTATAGTTTTACACGGTCTGTAGCCAGAGGCAGCCTTAGGTAATTTTCAACGGTAAGCAAACAGTATTTTGCCGCCACCCCTCCCCCAACCAATCACTGATATATATTTTCTGTTCGTCGTGGGAGTTCTGTGTGCCATATTTGGTTCAATTCCATCATTGGTGGAGTTCAGATTGCTCTTTGATTGTAGGTGAACTATACATCCCAGTAACTACAACTCGCATATGTCAAGATCTATTTTCCCCCAAGAGCGCCTCAAGAGTGCCCCTGAGCAAAATCAACTATACTGCAAATGCTTACTTTGCGTAATGGGTTGAGCCGCCCCTGTCTGTAGCGTTCTCTGCCAAAGAGTGCTGGTACCTTCCCAAAATCCAGCTCCTGAGATTCAATAGAAATAAACCATAGCAGTTAAACTGGTGTTAAACTGCATTAATTCTAGAATGTAGATGTACCCCTAGTCAAACCACTCCACTATACTGGCTGTTATGCGTGTTTTCTCAGTAGTATAAAAGCCTAAGAATGGGCAAATATAGTGTGATTCCCTGAGGACTGCATGGATTTTCAAAAATTCTTTAAAAAAAAACAAAACAACAAAAAAACTGGTTGTGACCATAATATTCCACTGGTTTTGAAAATGGCATATTTTTAAATATATAATTTGTGCAAAAACACTTTGTATCCTATTTATTAGATGAACTGATCCTAGAGACTTTTCACAAACCCTTGGTTTGTGAAAACTAATGAAAATTACGTTTCTCCATGCAGTATTCTACTTTTTACTATTTCTGGACTTTCCCCAGATCCCCTTCTTCTCCATTCAGTTTTTCCCTGGATCTTTGTTCTGTGGGTAGTTCTGCATTCCACACAATTAATCTTTCCTCAGGACTCCTAATGGTGTAGATTCAATCTAATTGAAATGTTGTAATGATAAAGGTGTGGCAGAAGTGGAAGGACACCATGATACACTGGATTAAAGAGTCGTGTAATGGTTTAAATCTTGCAGATTTTGCCTGAATCCAACTTAGTCTTATCACCGAGACTCTGCTGCACCTGCTAATGACTTTACTCTGCTGGATACAACTCTGTTTATTCACAAAGTGCCTCTGTTGCAGGCTGCATTTCCAAATTCTGATGAACAATACAATGAATTGAGCAGATCTTTTATTTGTGGTGCAGTTTAGAGCCTTGACATGGTCTGGTGATGGAAAACTTTAGTAGAACAGATATAACAGCTGGGAACCTGTGTCGGATTTGGATATGATGGTAAAGTAGGTCTGAGGAAAAAGGGAAGATTTTTCCACCTCTCTCTCCACATTTGAAGTGTATGAACAGTCTCACAGCTTGGAAAGTTACTTCCCATGACTTCTTATAGTGTTTGAAAAGTGATACATTTCTATTTACAATGATGGAAAAATAAATCATATTGATTTTTGTGCTGGTTATGCTCTTTGTTTTTCTGCTTCTTTGAGAGAGAGAGAAAATCCTTAAGCTAAGAGAACAGCATAAAACCTGAATAAAGTTAGTCAAATGCCTCTCTTTGTCAAGTAATTTTGGAAAGGAACTAGAAACTGGAACTAGAAAGACAGGAATGATAAGGCAGAAGGTAAAGAGGAAGACATTCAAGATGGATAGACTCAACCAGGAAAACACCGTTCCTCACTCTGAAATACCTGTGCAGAATAATAGATCCATAAAGTTGAATAAGACCACAAGGGCCATCTAGGCCAACCTTCTGCCATGCAGGAACACACAGCTCTATATCCCAGAACATCAAGGCAGAAAATCCCACAATATCTGCTTTGAACTGGGTTATCTGAGTCCATACTCAGACAATGTGGGATTTTCTGCCTTGATGTTCTGGGATATAGGGCTGTGTGGAAGGGTCCTCATAGGGTTACCATAAAGTGGATTTGCTGGCAACTAACAATTATGTTTGTTCCCCAGTAATTGCTGTAAGAGGTAATAGAAAATAGGCTTCTGTGGTAACAAAATATCACAATGGCTACATATGGTTACTACAAAAGACAGAAAGTCTCTGTATACCAGATTTGAGAGGACACAATTCAACGATGTAGTTGCCCTCATGATCTCCTGGTGGGTTTCCTATTTCCTATGATTGGCTGCTGCAACAACATGCTTCTAGATTAGGGTGATCTTTATCTGATCCTGCTTGGCTCTTCTGATGTTCTTATGTGGCTTAATCTTTATGTGGTTTTAGATAGCCATCAAAAAAGGCAACCATTTTGATTTCAGTTAACTGAAAAAAAATTATCATCAGGCCTCCTCAGTGACACAAGCACATTATTAATTGTATCAGTTCGAAATCTATATGTTTTGGCAAAGATACACACAACAGCGCATAAGCCATGCACATAAACTAATTTGATGTAGATTATGGAGGCTGGTTGAGTGCTGACCTTCAGCCAGTGCTTGTCAGTTATAGCAGTCAAAGCAGACACAGACAGAGCCCAAGAGCATTAATCCCTGTTGTTCACAGCAAGAGCTGTTGTAGAGGACACTCAAAGCTGTCATCACCCTGGAGCCCCTTTTCTTCCCACATATTTTTTTTTTCCTGCAGGACTTTGTCATTCCACATTTTTAAAATAGTAGCCCTTTTGCCGGATATACAGCATATCTCCAATTTCTGTCCTAATTTTTATGAGAGTAAATACTTAGTCCTTCCTACTGGCATTTGTCTTGGCATTTCCTTGCTGTAGCAGAAATGTGTTTTATAATGCATTAAAAAGGAAAAGGCTAGATCATGCCTAATGTATCATTGGATTAGCAATTGCATCTCCCTGGGGAAACAGGTAGATTAAACCACAACAAGATAAGAGAATTAGGCAGATTCTGCTTCAGACATCATCCCATGGTTGTATTAAATCTAAATTTTGAACATTTGAGGTCGGACGCAACAAGCCATTAAGCTGTATAATTGAAGTACCCTTCAGTCTTTGGCTTCCCTGGCAACTCCTAGCAGACTGAAATAAGCAGATGGCATGAAGTGTACTTGTGTGCCATTTTCTCATTCACGTCTCTCATTTTTGCATATTACTTTTCATACATTTTCGAAACCATATTTTCCAATTAATTTCAGAGTTCCATACTTTGCTGGGAAATGTTTTGTCAATTGAGTGGATTGTTATTGACAGCTGGCTTTAAACATTTGCGCACAAACCTTAGCTTCTAATTAAGGTGCCTTAGTTGTCAGGCATCCCATGCTTTGATAAGCAAACAGTTAACATAAATTTCCTTCATTGTATTCAAACTGTGTGCACACTGACAGAAGACACAGACATACAGAAGTATCTGGTGGTAGAATGGAATACTAATTCTGAATTGCTACTGTTTCAATGTAGCATAAGAGAAAGGTTCAAGTGGTCTAACCCATTCCATACTCTGCAGACTGGGGGCCCTTCTACACTGCCAGATAATCCAGTTCAAAGTAGATAATCCAAATTATCTGTTCTGAACTGAATTATATGAGTCTACACTGCCAGATAATCCAGTTCAAAATAGATAATCCAAATTACCTACTCTGAACTGAATTATATGGGTCTACAATGCCAGATAATTCAGTTCAAAGTAGATAATCTGGATTTTATTCAGCAATGTAGAAGGGTCAAGGTTTTAACTTCCATGGTGGGTTTTTTTTGTGTGTAATGGGGGAATTTTTTTTAAAAGATTCCTTCCACACAGTCTAAATTGGTACAGGTGAGGAATGGGGTACTATGAACCCATTCTACAGGCCCTTCTACACTTCCATATAATCCAGAATATTGAGGCAGATAATCCACATTATCTGCTTTGAACTGGATTATCCGTGTCTATACTGCCAGATAATCCACTTCAAAGCAAATGATCTGGGTTTTATACAGCTGTGTGCTCTGCTGTATATGTAGATCAGGTCATAGCAATGGAGAAAATCTTAATTTAAGACATTATTTGCTTTCCTTTCCTCAAGACATCACATTTCCCCAACTCCTTTGTTGTCACGTGGTGGCACAATGGGTTAAACTCTTGTGCCGGCAGGACTGAAGACTGACAGGTCAGAGGTTTGAATCCGGGGAAAGCATGGATGAGCTCCCTCTGTCAGCTCCAGCTCCCCATGCGGGGACATGAGAGAAGCCTCCCACAAGAATGGCACAAATATGGGCAACATCCTTGCAGATGGCCAATTCTCACATCAGAAGCGACTTGCAGTTTCCCAAGTTGCTCCTGACATGTAAAAAATAATAATGTGAAAAATGTGTTAGAGAGGTTGCCATTTGATGGAGGCTAAATTAATTAACAAAGCCTTTCCCCCCCAGGGTTTCCTTGTTTTCTCCTCGTGAATAGCAGCTTTTTCTCATTTTCACATTCCATATGAGGAAAGCAATATTAAATTGATTAGGGATTAGGAACTTTTATTACCACAATGTGATTAGAGCAAAAGAAATAAAAAGATAAATCAGAATGGATTTAATAAGATTGTTCAGATTGTGCAACTAGGAGCAAATGAGAACCCCAATGGTAGATTTTTTTAAAATAATGTGGAACAATCACCATGTTCAAGAATAGTGCCCTTAATACTCCCATGTAATTACTTTACTTGACACCCTGGTGGCACAGTAGGTTAAACCACTGAGCTGCTGAACTTGCTGTCTGAAAGGTTCAAATCCAGGGAGCAGGGTGAGCTCCCACTGTTAGGCCCAGCTTCTGCCAACCTAGCAGTTCGAAAACATACACATGTGAGTAGATCAATAGGTACTGCTTAGGCAGGAAGGTAACGGCGCTCCATGCAGTCATGCCGGCCACACGACTTTGGAGGTGTCTATGGACAATGCCAGATCTTTGGCTTAGAAATGGAGATGAGCACCAGCCCCCAGAGTTGGACACAACTGGACTTTACCTTTACCTAATTACTTTAATATTCAATGTACTGTCGAAGGCTTTCATGGCTGGAATCACTCAGTTCTTGTGGGTTTTTTCGGGCTATATGGCCATGTTCTAGAGGCATTTCTCCTGACGTTTCGCCTGCATCTATGGCAAGCATCCTCAGAGGTTGAGAAGGTCTGTTGGAAGTGTGGGTTTATATATCTGTGGAATGGCTGGGGTGGGGCAAGGAGCTCTTCCCTGCTGCAGTTAGGTGTGAATGTTTAGCTAATCACCTTCATTAGCATTTGAAGGCCTGCTTGAACCTGGGAAAATCTGTTGCTTTAATATTCCTTTGTGCTATGGGAAACATACATGTTATCTTTCTTTAACTTCACATTATCTAGTTATTTGATGTGAATGAAATGAAAATAAATGAAAACATAGATGTGGCCTAAAGATTCATGGATGATGTGGAGGATTGCAGGAGAAGGAAATTTCCATTTAATAGCATGTTTGGGAATCCACTACCTTGTTACAGAAGTTTGATCCACCTTAACTGTTTTGACTCTGGCCTCTTCCACACAGCTGCATAAAATCCATATTGAACTGGATTATATGGCAGTGTGGTCCTAGATAATCCAGTTCAAAGCAGATATTGTGACCTGCCTTGATATTCTGGGTTACATGGCTGTGTGGAAGGGCCCTCTGTCCTATTGAACTCTGAGATTTGTAGTTGAAGGCATTAGATAATTCTGATTGAACTACACATCCCAGTGTTCTATAGGATGACGTAATGGCCATTTAAATGGAATCTAACAGCTGTAACTATACAGTGTAAATTAACTCATTGAATGTAGGACTGAGCTGATGCTGGCAGGTTTTCAGAATAGCAGTAATGGAGGACACTCAACGTTCATGACATGAGCTGACAATCATGCAGAAGGTATTAACAACTTTTGAGTTCTACCTAAATAACATATGAAAGTATTATTTTCCAGCTAACCTAGCTTTGTAAAATTAACACATTGTGCACAATCATAAATTACATTATGCATGCATTTTTATTTTATGAAGGGCTCACACTCCAAATGATGGTTTTGAGGCAGCTATATCAAAGGAAAATCTTTTCAACCCTCATAATAAGGAGCATCTGCCAGCCCTGTAAGACACAAGATCCTGAGCCTCAAATAAGGAGCCTTTCTTATTAGTTATTTTATGTACTAGTGTATTATTTTAGGAAGATTACTTATTAGTGTGTTAGTGTTATTTTAGGAAAAGTACAAATCAGGAACACTTTGCAACTCTAATCTGAATATAGACTGTGCTATAATAAAATTCTCACAAAAAGAATGTCAAATTGTAGCTCTTCAAAGTTGTCTATCTTAATAATAGGAGCAGATCTGTGAGGCAAGTTAAGCTGATAATCTGAAACTAACTCAAAACATCTTCTGGTAAGCTTTTGGCTCAGCAGGGATTTGAACCTGGGTCCCACTCCAGGTCTTGCATTGACTGTTATGCTGCATTAAAAACAGTAATGTGTATATTGCTGTATAGCCAGCACAGCTACCCTGATTATGCTCTACAATAATCATTGTATTGATGTGTGGGTGTGTGTCCCATTTTGAAGAGTAAAGACCACTGATTTGCCCTGTGTTGCTATTTTAACAGTAAACATAATATTGAATGTAAAACTGCTTCAAAGAACTGAGTCCATGTTGTTCAAAATAAATGTTTACTAAGTTTATATGTATTCCAAAATAGGGAGATAATATTTGAAGTAAAACCATTGTTCAATGATACTGGGCTAATGAGAAAGTATATAAACTGTTGAGTCACACTGAAAACATTAGGTAGATGGAAATTCTTCAGCTGCCTTGCCAAAATTCTTAAGAAATGCAAAAAGTAGTAATTGTTTTAGGAAGAATGCATAAAGCAGATTAATCACAAAGTTTGTGATTGATCATCCTAGCACATAAAATGTTTATAGGTCTGGATAGCCTTCCTTTGTTAAGGAGATTGCATGTTGATGGACCAGAAGGGCTGGTGAATGATTCCTAAATGAAAACCAATAGCTAGAAGATGGTTACTGGATACAGAGATCTTTTTAGGAATAAGGCCATCAAAATTTGTAGGAGAGGAGGAAAGATAAGTAACAAAATAAGCAATTTGGGGGTGTAATGGGAAATATCTCAGCTGTTTTCTGGAAGGCAGGGCGATTGGCAGAGTACAAAAGGCATTTTTAAGGGATTTTGTGTGTGATGAAGGGTTGTATGACTGACGATAATATGTATGCAATGTCCCAACTTATATATAATTATACTATATTCCTAAAACACCGCTAATATGTTCTCTCTTTCTAAGGAAGCCAAAAGAAATTTATGTTGGCTTCAAAACTTCTCATGGAAAGAAATGGGGAAAGACCACTAAAAATATGAAAAGCAGGAAAGGCTATATATAGTTATCAGCTGATTTGTATTAAAGTTGCTTTATAAGTCACCATACTGTAGTGGTTTAGGTTGGACTAGGACTCTGGAAATCCACGTTCAAATCCCTGTTCAGTCATTATCCCTGCTCAGTCATCTGCGGTTTGCAGAGGGTGACCCTCTGCAAGCTGCAGTGTCTTATCTTCAAAAGAGGGCAATGGTAAAGCCACTCTGAAGAACCCAGGCCAAGAAAATCCAACAAAAGCTTCCTCTGAGGATTCACCAGAAGTTGGGAATGACTCAAAGACACGTCACTAATAAACATGCTTAAGACTCATGTAGTGCTTGCATCTCAGTGTTAAGCAAATTTCCTTTGAGCATTTCAGTTCCAAGTGCATAGCAAAACAGGAAGAACTTCCTGACTGTGAGAGCCGTTCAGCAGTGGAACTCTCTATCTCAGAGTGTGGTGGAGGCTCCTTCTTTGGAAGCTTTTAAACAGAGGCTGGATGGCCATTTGTGATTTCAATGCAATATTCCTGCTTCTTGGCAAGGGGCTGGACTGGATGGCCCATGAGGTCTCTTCCAACTCTTTGATTCTATGATTCTGTAAAATAGATTGATGGTATCACACACATGAATTATCCTTAGATTTCTTCCTGTTATATCCTCACAAACTACAATAGATGAGGAAATGTAGACATCCTTCTTTCAGGATCATTCAACTCTAGGGGCAAAGAGAATTCAGAAAGGTGCATTCAAACTCTTTGTACCAATACCATCAGTAGTCATGGTATTCCATCTCATGACATTTCATGCTGTTCCCATCTTCCTCCCATGTCATCCTCAGCTTCTTGTATGAGAAGCTGGGTGTACACCCGACTCTTCTGGGCTCCTCTTCTCCATGCTGTAATGGAGTTCCCATCACAAAACACAACAGAGCCCCACCGGAAATGGCCCTGCATCATTTGATGGGTTTTGGCATCCATGTGATGAGGTTGTAAAAGTTCAGTGGAAATGAATAAGTTATATCCACAGTTAGGTTTGAGGGCATTCTACATAAGTTGGTTCATCATGTGTCATCAGGATGTCCCAAGGACCCCCTTCTTTCTCTCTTTGGCTAGAATGACAGGCAGTGCATGACTTAATTTTCTCAAATTCCTTTGGATCACAACATACCAAGGCCCCAGATCCAATATAGGGGAAAAGAAATGTCATTTGTCTCTCTCTCACTCTCTCTCACACACATCCGAGCATATCTTAAAGTGTTGTTCCGATGGTAAAGAAAGAGGGCTAAATATTTTCCCTGTGTTCATTGGTCGAAAACTGAAATGCAGACGTAAGCAACAACAAACGTCTGACCAGATCCATCATAAAATCTGAGGCACCTGCTCCCTCCCCTGTGCCTGTTCCTATGCCTGTAATGTTTTGTAAAAGAAAAAAGAAAAGAAATACAATTCTATCAGATGAGCTGGTTGTTAATTATCAGGTCTAAACCAGGCTAGAGGAAAATTCAAGCACTGCCTCCACTGTTACAATCCTATGAAAAATCCTCTTTGTAATGGTTCTGTGTTTACAGTGTGACTAGTGTGGAATTTCTTTCAATGCAAATAATATTTTCAAGTAAACAAAATCCCTTAGGACAAGCACAGAGGGAAAAATAATAAGTGATTTCTCCTGTCCACAATTACCATCCAGCTGATGCCACATGTAAAGAAAAATAAAGTACTACTGATTTTATAGGGTGCACTCTATTAAATCTGGATCCAGTTCATCAAATTTCTGTTTCTGGTAGAACTAAGTTTCATAGCAGAGTCTCCAAAATGTGAGGGGTGTGTGAATCCGTTCTGTATTTGTTCTGAATTTTGGGTGCCCCCCATTCTGTTTTTGGTTCAGATTTGTAATTTGGAACTCTGAGTTCCATTTCTGTTTTGAGAAGAATCTTCCCAAAACCTTAGAATGGTAAATCTACAAATTCCCTACTAAGCTCACTATGGAAACTTTTACAGTAATCACATCTCTTACTTCAAAGAGAGGGAACTGGATAAGACCCGGACAAGTACCAGAAGTTTTCCTGGATCCAACGCCCTTGCAACAATAGTGAATATTTATGTCAGCCCCTATTACACACCTGATTCTTTGACAATAAGCATTTTAAAATCTGTGACTTTGTGTGTATTCAAGTCATCTGTGTACTTATGGTGACTTATTAATTTCATAGGGTATTCTTAGGCAAGGAATACTCCGAGGTGGTGTTGCCAGTTTCTTCCTCTGAAATATATCCTACACATGTTGTATTAATTGACAGTCTCTCATCCAAGTACTAACCACTGGGCTAGCCCTGGTCAGCTTCAAAGATCAGATGGGATCTGGTATCTTTAGGGTATTTTGCCCCATGTCTCTCCTTATTCATTCCAGTTGTTAAGCAAAGCAGCCCTATCTCCATGCATCAGATGAAGTGGACTGAAGCCCATAAAAGGTTATACTTAAATATATCAGTGTCAAAGGGCTTCATATAGGTTTCTTATGCAAAGTAAACTCCGATATGGTTTTGCCAGTTCCATTCTCTAAAATGTAGCCCAGTGGCACTTGGAATTGTTGCTATGATGTGGTCCAACCAGAGTTGGCTCTGCTTAATAACAGGCAGGATGCCTTTAGGGCAAGGGTGTCAGACCCATTTTAATCAAGTGTCCATCAGTCTTCAAAGAGCAGCTGAATCCATGGATGGAGAATCAATGGTCACAGGGGGTCAACTGTATATATTTTTATACAGTGGTCAGTGCACTTTAGTTTTTATGCAGTTTGGGTTCTCAGATGTTATTGAATGATAACTCCCATCACTTTTAACAATTTGCCATATAGACTGGGGTTAATGGGAATTACGACCCAACTGCACCTGAGGCTCTGAAGTTGGAGAAAGTTTAAAGACAGTTTAAAGTCAGATATCATATCCACAAGCTTTGTATTTTAAATTCAATCCCCATTAGTCTTACTAATCAGAACTAACTGCAGCCTTCCAGATGTTACGGTATCACAATTTCCATCAGCTCCATTAGAACTATACCAAATTTGGAACGTGTTATTCCCACTGGAAAATGCTCATTGCTATTTGTTTACTCTTCCATTGCATACAGCCATATCTGGGTTGTTATCACTCTGCAGTTTATGGACTTTTAAAGGTCACTAAACATTGTTTTCAGTCAGCTCATGCAGTTAATGCAACATGTGTAAGCATAGCATTTCACTCAACTTCAGAGTCCTAAGAAAAATGGCAAGTTCAGTGATAGGGTAGACATATCATTTCCTGTTCTTATGGAACTGTGCTTTTAAAGGTCAACATTTCATCCCTCTCTTAAATAAATATTAGTTTTCTTATACATTTGGATGTGATTCCTTAGTCGTAGCAGTAGTAGTACTATTAAATTTCTGTATTCATTACACAAGTTTACAATTATGTCATTATGCTAATACAGAAAATACAAAAGGCAAGAGCCTGGCTGACTCTGTATGTATTTACTTACAAGACCTGCTTTAATAGGGCTAACTATCAAGTAAGAGTTCATTGGGTCAGCCTGTTAGTGTATTTTGTTCAATACTGTTTACAAATCAGTTCGTGAGTAGGTAGATGGAGTGAGAATGTTAACCTTTCATTCTCAGTACTGGAAATTCAGTTTTTAATGGATAGTGAGGGTCTTCAGCTCTGTATAAAGAGGATATATAATCAAAAGTAACAGCTGAAAACACTATTAAAACTGAATGTACAATATGTGTGGGGGTGTGAAGTAGTATGCCATTCAAAAATTGTATATAGCATACAAATCTTTTCAGACATATAGAGAAGTGTGTGAACGAATAATAAATACAAGTGGATTTTTTAAAAAATGCACGTTTTAGGAGAATGTAGGTGTGAGGACATGGTATACAGATGATGGCCTACTCAGTTTTCTATTAATCACCCACATAGATGCCCAAACTTGGAAAGAAAAATTAATCACAGTTGTGTGGGTGAGAAGGGGGGGAAAGAAAGATGATAAAGGAACTGTCTTTGCTAATAGGTTAGGGATAATGAGCTAATATATGTAATTTAGAAAAATGCTTTCTGTACCTTTCTGTACCTGTGGGAAGAAAAGCCCCGGCCATATCCAGAAAAGGAAGGGGTGTTTATGTGGAATATTATACATGAAGTTTGTTTGATTTTGTTGTGTCAGGAGTGATGAGAAACTGCAAGTTGCTTCTGGTGTGAAAGAATTGGCTGTCTGCAAGGACGTTGCCCAGGGGATGCCCGGTTGTTTTGATGTTTTGCCATCCTTGTGGGAGGCCTCTCTCATGTCCCCGCATAGAGAGCTGGAGCTGATAGAGGGTGCTCATCCGCTTCTCCCCGGATTCGAACCTGCGACCTGTCGGTCTTCAGTCCTGCCAGCACAGGGGTTTCACCCACTGTGCCACCGGGGGTTAAACATTATGTAGTATAATGCAGTGATAAAAGTTTTCCATGGAAGTATTGTTTATTCAGAGCACAGGAAAATGCTGGAACGTTTGAACACTCCTATTTTCAAAAATACAATTTGAAATTAATTTCCCTTACATTTAATCTAATCTGAATTACATTTGAATGGGATTTTCCTGCTTCTTGGCAGGGGGTTGGACTGGATGGCCCACGAGGTCTCTTCCAACTCTATGATTCTATAATGCTCCAGGAAGATAGGTTCAGCATTACTCCCTGCCAAATAAGCTTTTTCATTATATGCTTGTGTTTAGGGTTGCCAGGTAAAATACAGGGCAGGGCTCATGTACCTGTAATAGTTATGTAGAAGTGGGAATTGCATCATGTGTCGCTTGTTATCCCTGATAGATGGCCACCCAGCCTTTCTTTAAAAGCCTCCACCACACCCTGGGGCAGAGAGTTCCACTACTGAACAGCTCCCACTGTCAGGAAGTTCTTCCTCATTTTCAATCAAAGCACCCCAGATAGATGGACACCCAGCCTCTGTTTAAAAACACTCTGGGGCAGAGAGTTCCACTGCTGAACAGCTCCCACAGTCAGGAAGTTCTTCCTCATGTTCAGTCAAAACACCCCAGATAGATGGCCACCCATCCTCTGTTTAAAAACACTCTGGGGCAGAGAGTTCCACTGCTGAACAGCTCTCACAGTCAGGAAGTTCTTCCTCATGTTCAGTCAAAGGAGCCCTGATAGATGGCCACCCAGCCTCTGTTTAAAAGTCTCCACCACACTCTGGGGCAGAGAGTTCCACTGCTGAACAGCTCTGACAGTCAGGAAGTTCTTCCTCATGTTCAAAGCATCCCAGATAGATGGCCACCCAGTCTTTGTTTAAAAGCCTCCACCACACTCTGGGGCAGAGAGTTCCACTGCTGAACAGCTCTCTCAGTCAGGAAGTTCTTCCTCATGTTCAGTCAAAGGAGCTCTGATAGATGGCTACCCAGCCTCTGTTTAAAAGCCTCATGTTCAGTCTCACAGTCAGTCTGAACAGCTCTCACAGTCAGGAAGTTATTCCTCATGTTCAGTCAAAGCACCCCAGATAAATGGCTACCCAAGCTCTGTTTAAAAGCCTCCACCACACTCTGGGGCAGAGAGTTCCACTGCTGAACAGCTCTCACAGTTATGTTCAGTCAAGGCACCCTAGATAGATGGCTCCTCAGCCTCTGTTTAAAAGCCTCATGTTCAGTCTCACAGTAAGTCTGAACAGCTCTCACAGTCAGGAAGTTCTTCCTCATGTTCAGTCAAAACACCCCAGATAGATGGCCACCCAGCCTCTGTTTAAAAACACTCTGGGGCAGAGAGTTCCACTGCTGAACAGCTCTCACAGTCAGGAAGTTCAAAGCACCCCAGATAGATGGCCACCCAGCCTCTGTTTAAAAGCCTCCACCACACTCTGAGGCAGAGAGTTCCAATGCTGAACAGCTCTAACAGTCAGGAAGTTCTTCCTCATGTTCAAAGCATCCCAGATAGATGGCCACCCAGCCTTTGTTTAAAAGCCTCCACCACACTCTGGGGCAGAGTTCCCCTGCTGAACAGCTCTCACAGTCAGGAAGTTCAAAACACCCCAGATAGATGGCCACTCAGCCTATTCAAAAGCCTCATGTTCAGTCTCACAGTCAGTCTGAACAGCTCTCACAGTCAGGAAGTTCTTCCTCGTGTTCAGTCAAAACACCCCAGATAGATGGCCACCCAGCCTCTGTTTAAAAACACTCTGGGGCAGAGAGTTCCCCTGCCGAACAGCTCTCACAGCCAGGAAGTTCAAAGCACCACAGATAGATGGCTACCCAGCCTCTGTTTAAAAGCCTCCACCACACTCTGAGGCAGAGAGTTCCACTGCTGAACAGCTCCCACAGCCAGAAAGTTCTTCCTAATGTTCAGGTGGGATCTCCTTTCCTGTAGTTTGTAGTTTCACTGGAGGGGGCTCGTTTCCTCAGGTACTGACGAGGGGAAACCCTTTCCTTTGGCCAAAGGGAGAGAAGCAACGCCACTTCTTCCTCCTCCTTTGTGTAAAATGCCGGCTGGCTTCCCTCCTCTCTCTTTTTCCCCTCACAGGGTTCAACGCCCCGCCTCGCTCGCGTGAGCTCAGCAGCAGGAGGCCGAGAAAGAGAGGAGGAAACCTTCTCCTCTTCCTCCTCCTTCTTCTCCCCCTGCTGGTGGTGCTGCTGCTTTGCCCAGGAAAGGCTTGGAAGCCCTGCCCTGCTGCCTGGCTTCCTTCCTTCTTTCCTTCCTCCTTCTCTCTCAGTCTGTCTGGTGTGAGGCCTGCTCGGGAGTGAGGCGTCGACGCAGCCAAAGGTACTGACTGACTGACTGACTTGACTGAGGCGGGTGGGCTGCTTGTTGGCTTAGGAGTTGAGGTCTGAGGGCCTCTCCCAAGGCCCGCCGCCTCGCCTCGGGACACCCCCGAGAGGAGGAGGGGATGAGGCGGGGGCGTTGGCGGTTGGAAGGGTGGGTGAAGTCATCGTGGCCATTGTCTCTCCCCTCCGAGCCTCCCTCCTCCCTCTCTCCGCCGGCCGCTGAGAGGGAGCGGGCCCCACTGCCTGGCTGACTGACTGACTGACTGCCTTCTCCACCGCTGGGTAAATTCCCTCAGGCAGGACGGAAAGGAAACCCCTCTTTCCTTTGTGTTGTTATGGGGGAGGGGAGGGGAGGGGAGGGGAGGGGGGGGAGTTGGGCAAGGCCTCCCCTTGACTTTTGTGACGCCCAAATAAGTTTGTTGTCTTGGCTTTTGTTACCAACTGGGCATGGGCAAACTTGGGCCTTCCCTCCAGGTGTTTTGGACTTCAACTCCCACCATTCCTTAGGAATGGTGGGAGTTGAAGTCCAAAACACCTGGAGGGAAGGCCCAAGTTTGCCCATGCCTGTTGTAAACCCTCTGGTTCAAAAGTGAAAACATCACAAAGAACCCCTCCTTTATCATTGTACAGCTTGACTACTTTTACATATGCTTATATGTATGGCTTGGTTACTTTACACACACACACACATACAGTTATCCTATATGTCTTGATTTCTTTCTATTTGTATCACTTGCTTGCTTACTTACTTATACAAATATATTTGTATATTTTGGTTCTGTCACACACATACTAGTATGGGGTTGCTGTGAGTTTTCTGGGCTGTATTTTTCTACACACACACACACACAGAGTTATCCTATATGTCTTGATTTCTCTCTATTTATATCACTTGCTTACTTTATATATGTGTATTTTGGTTCCATCACACACTTATTGGTATGAGGTTGATGTGACTTTTCCGGGCTGTATTTTTACATACACACACACACACACACACAGAGTTATCATATATATCTTGATTTCTTTCTATTTATATCACTGGCTTATTTTATATTTGTATATTTTGGTTCACACACACATATTGGTATGGAATTGCTGTGAATTTTCAGGGCTGTATTTTTCTACACACACACACATGTATCCTATATAATCTTGATTTCTTTCTATTTATATCACTGGCTTATTTTATATATGTATATTTTGGTTCCGTCACACACACATATTAGTATGGGGTTGCTGTGAGTTTTCCGGGCTGTATTTTTACACACACACAGTTATCCTATATATCTTGATCTCTTTCTATTTATATCACTTGCTCACTTTATATTTTGGTTCCTACACACACACAGACACCACACACACACTTATCCTATATGTCTTGATTTCTTTCTATTTATATCACTTGCTTACTTTATATTTGTATATTTTGGTTCCGTCACACACATTAGTATGGGGTTGCTGTGAGTTTTCCAGGCTGTATTTTTACACACACACACATATCTATATATCTTGATTTCCTTCTATTTATATCACTTGCTTACTTTATATTTTGGTGCCCACACACAGACACCCCACACACACACGTATCCTATATATCTTGATTTCTTTCCATTTATATCACTTGCTTACTTTATATTTTGGTTCCTACACACACACAGACACCACACATACACATATCCTATATATCTTGATTTCTTTCTATTTATATCACTTGCTTACTTTATATTTTGGTTCCTACACACACACAGGCACCACACACTTGTATCCTATATATCTTGATTTTTTTCTATTTATATCACTTGCTTACTTTATATTTGTATATTTTGGTTCCATCACTCAACACACATATTGGTATGGGGTTGCTGTGAGTTTTCTGGGCTGTATTTTTCTACACACACAGAGAGAGTTATCCTATATATCTTGATTTCTTTCTATTTATATCACTTGCTTACTTTATATTTTCATTCCTACATGCACACATATTGATATGGGGTTGCTGTGACTTTTCCGGGCTGTATTTTTCTACACACACACACACACACACACAGTTATCCTATATATCTTGATTTCTTTCTATTTATATCACTTGCTTATTTTATATTTTGGTTCCTACACACAGAGAGACATCACACACACACACACACACACATATCCTATATATCTTAATTTCTTTCTATTTATATCACTTGCTTACTTTATATTTTGGGTCCTACACACACACAGACACCACACACACACGTATCCTATATATCTTAATTTCTTTCTATTTATATCACTTGCTTACTTTATATTTGTATATTTTGGTTCTGTCACACAACACACATATTGGTATGGGGTTGCTGTGACTTTTCCGAGCTGTGTTTTTCTACACACACACACACACAGTTATTCTATATATCTTGATTTCTTTCTATTTATATCACTTGCTTACTTTATATTTTGGTTCCTACACACACAGACACCACACATACACACATATCCTATATATCTTGATTTCTTTCTATTTATATCACTTGGCTTATTTTATATTTGTATATTTTGGTTCCGTCACACACACATATGGCCATGTTCCAGAAGCATTTTCTCCTGATGTTTCGACCTTTACACACACACATTGGTATCGGGTTGCTGTGACTTTTCCGGGCTGTATGGCCATATTCCAGAAGCTTTTTCTCCTGATGTTTTGTCCTTCACACACACACATATTGGTATAGGGTTGCTGTAATTTTTTTCGGGCTGTATGGCCATGTTCCAGAAGCATTCTCTCCTGACTTTTCACCCTTCACATCTACAGCAGGCATCCTCTGAAATTGTGAGATCTGAGGAAAGCTAGGCAAGTGGGGTTTATATATCTGACTTTCCACACACAGAGACACATGTATCTATTATAGCTTGATTTCTTTCTAATTATAACATTTCCTTACTTTATATTTGTATATTTTGGTTCCTTCACATACACACACACACACATATTGCTATAGGGTTGCTGGAACTTTTCTGGGCTTTATAGCCATGTTCCAGAAGCATTGTCTCCTGACGTTTCACCCACATCTACAGCAGGCATCCTCAGAGATTGTGAAGTCTGTTGGAAACTAAGCAAGTCAGGTTTATATATCTATGGAATGTCCAAGATGGGAGAAAGAAGTCTTGTCTGCCTGAGGCAAGTGTGAATGTTGCAGTTGGCCACCTTGATTAGCACTGAATAGCCTTGCAGCTTCAAAGCTTAGCTGTTTCCTACCGGGGGGGGGGGATCCTTTGTTGGTAGGTATTAGGTGGCCCTAATACACCGGAGCCCCCTATGGTGCAATGGTTAAACCCTTGTGCTGGCAGGACTGATGGCCGACAGGTTGGAGGTTTGAATCCAGGGACAGCGTGGATGAGCTCCCTCTGGCAGCTCCAGCTCCGCAAGCAGGGACATTTATTTATGTATTTAAAACATTTATATTTTGTCCTTCTCACCCCGAAGGGGACTCAGGGCGGAGCACAACATATGTACAGCAAATATTCAATGCCAGAACATAAATAAACTATAAACAAACATAAACACTAAAATCAATTATCCCACATTAAAATCAACTGACATGAGAGAAACCTCCCGCAAGGATGGTGAAACATCAAAACATCCGGGCGTCTCCTGGGCAACAAACCTCCTTGCAGACAGCCAATTCTCTTACACCAGAAGCGACTTGCAGTTTCTCAAGTCACTCCTGACTCAGGAAAAAAAGCAGGCCTTGATTGTTTCTTGTCTCGAATTCCCCTGGTGTTTTTTTTTAAAGTGTTCCTCTTTATTTACTGTCCTGATTTTAGATTTTTTAAATATTGGTAGCCAGATTTTGTTCATTTTCATGGTTTCCTCCTTTCTGTTGAAATTGTTCACATGCTTGTAGATTTCAATGGCTTCTATGTGTAGTCTGACATGATGTCAGACATGACATCATGTCTGACATGATGTTAGAGTGGTCCAGCATTTCTGTGTTCTCAAATAAAATAATGTGTCCAGGTTGGTTCATCAGGTGCACTGCTATGGCTAACATTTCTGGTTGAATTAGCCTGCAGTGCCTTTCATGTTCCTTGATTCGTGTTTGGGCACCACAAACTAACTACAGAACCACTAAAAATCCAACAAATGCTATGTTCACCAAAGGGCAAGAGGGATCCCCCTCACCTCTGCAGGAATCTATTTCTATACCATGCTGCTGTGGACAAGTCTACATACCAACCACCAAACACAGCACCCAAACACGAACCAAGCCCCAGCTTCTGCCAACCTAGCAGTTCGAAAGCATGCAAATGTGAGTAGATCAATAGGTACCACTTCGGCAGGAAGGTAATGGCGTTCCATGCAGTCACGTGGGCCACATGACCTTGGAGGTGTCTACAGACAAAGCTGGCTCTTCAGTTAAGAAATGAAGATGAACTCCACCCCCCAGAGTCAGACATGACTAAACTTAATGTCAAAGGGAAACCTTTACTTGTGTGATGATGATGATGATGATAATAATAATTTCTTGTTTTATCCCGTCCCCTCTCCCCAGAGGGACTTGGGACAGCTTACCAAAAAACCAGCAAATATAATAAATAATCACATATCAGTTAGTAAAAACAAAGTAGCACAATAATGTAAACATAAATAAATAAACAACTTAAAAGGCCAAAAGACCCTCTAAAATGTGTGGTTACTTTACACACACATGTATCTATAGCTTGATTTCTTTCTATTTATATCGCTTGGTTACTTTATATTTATATATCTTGTTTACTTCACACACACAGGCACATTGGTATCCTTTGGCTACTTTATGGATGTTTAGATATGTATGTATAGCTTGGTTTCTTTCTATTTATGTTTGTATAGTTTGGTTATTTCATGCACACACACATATCACTTGGTTACTTTATTTATATATTTGTATATCTTGGTTATAGCTTGACTACTTTACATATGTTTAATATGTGTATGTATAGCTGGTTACTTTATATTTGTGTAGCTTGGTTACTTTTCATATGTGTGTATATTTATGTAGTAAATATGCTAGAAAGATACAGAGTTCCAAGGAAAAAAGAGGTCTGCTCCTGGGGAAAAGGGAAATGAAACTTCCCATTTCCACCTCAAATCTTAAATCATGGCTATTTCCTTATATGTATATGTTTAGCTTGGCTACTTTCCTGTGTGTGAATATATATATATATATCTATATATATAAATTTGTTAGGGGCATCCAACGAGGAAACAAAACTCAAAAACCCCCCAACGGAACTTAACCAAAATTCCCATGCCCATAACACAACCCACAAGGTACAAACATATCTACTCAAAATGAAAAACAACACAACAACACACTCACAAAACGGCAAAACAACAAAACTCAAAAATCCCCCAACGAAACTTAACCAAAATTCCCATGCTTATAACACAACCCATCACTCCCCCACCCCAATCTTACCTCCTTTTACTTCATGCCACCTCCAAACCCCACCCCGCCCCTTCCCGCCCTGTCAAAATCTAGGAAAGACAGGAAGGAAGGAAAGAAGGAAGAAAGAGAAAGGGAGGTAAAGAAAAAGGAGGAAGGAAGGAAAGTTAGAGAAAGAAGGAAGAAGAAAAGGAAAGAAAAGGAAAGATGGAAGGAAAGAAAAGAGAGACAGCAGAAAAGAAAGAAAAAGGGGGAAGGAAGGAAAGAGATAGAGAAAGAAGAGGAGAAGGAAAGATGGGAGGGAAGGAAGGAAGGAAGGAGGGAAAGAAGGAGAGAAAGAGGGAAGATTGGCCACAGCAACACGTGGCGGGTAAAGGTTGTTATTTCTATTATTATTATTATTATGCTATTGTTCCTCTGAGACCCTTTTAGGGGGAATGGGAGAGGTGTCAGGTCCCAGAGGCAATGCATTGCATTATTGTTATTGTTATGATGGTGGTAAAATAAAAGGAAATAAAAAGTGAAAGAAGGAAGCAAACAGGGAGGGAAGAAAGGCAAAGGAAGAAAGGGGGAGGGAATGAAGGAAAGAGAGAAGGATGAAATCAAGTAGTGAAAGAAAGAAAGAGGTAGAGAAGGAAGAAAGGAGAGAAAGGGGGAGGAAAAGGGGGAAGGGATAGGTAGGGACCTCTCTTTCATAATAGTCCAGATATCTACCTCAACTTTGATAAGTTTTACTATAGGCCACAGCAACGCGTGGCAGGGCACAGCTAGTATATATATATATATATAGAGAGAGAGAGAGAGAGAGAGAGAGAGAGAGTTTGGCTACTTTCCATAATATACACAGAGTAGGCCAAATGTCACAAGGGGGTTTCAATATTTAATACCGCCTTTATTTTTTTTGTTTGAATTTGCAATATCATTGCATCATATACAGTATACATAGGAAATAAAATTACATTCCTTGTAGTTACGTGTAAAATCTTTTCAAAAAGTTATTATTTTTGTTCTAAATTGGGCTTTGCTAGAAAGTATCCGCATTCAAAGGAAAATGAAGTCTACTCCTAAGGGAAATAAAACTTCCTATATCCACCACAAGTCTTAATTTGGGATATATATGTATGTTTATGTCTGTAGTAAATGAGGCCTCATTAGAAACCTATAGAGCCCAAATGAAAAGGAAGTCAACTGGGGAAAAAGAAAACAAAATTTCCCATATCTAAATTTAGATTTGGGCAAGACTGTAGTAACCTTTATGTAGTTAATATGTCCTCTTCCTCTGCTCCTCCATCAGTTATAACTTCTGGAAAAGAGTTTTAAATTTCTTTTCTCCTCCCCCCCCCCCCCTCCTTGCTTGACTTTTGGGAGAGTGTTAATAGTTAAGTCTTAAATGTATTCCTTTTAAAGAAGCTGGAATTTTCCCTTTCTGTTTCTCAGCAAGTAGCCTTGGTGGGTCTGCCAGAGGATCCTTTTGTTGATTTCTCAAAAGCCTGAGGGAGTGCCTTCCAGTGAGGAAATTGAAATGTTGCCATTTGTGATGCGGGTGGGGAATGACAATAGTGTTTCTCAACCTTCCTAATGCCATGACCTCTTAATACAGTTCTTCATGTTGTGGTAACCCCCAACCATAAAATTATTATTGTTGCTACTTACTAACTGTGGTTTTGCTAATGTTATAAATCGTAATATAAATATCTGATATGCAGGATGTATTTTCAGTCACTGGACAAAATTGGGTACAAATACCTGATGCACCCAAATTTGAATACCGGTGGGGTTGCAGGGGATTGATTTTGTCATTTGAGAGTTGTAGTTGCTGGGATTTATCTACAATCTAGTTCATCTACAATCAAAGAGCATTCTGAACCTCACCAATGATAGAATTGAGCCAAACTTATTGTTTAGTGTTATTTTTAGAATTTGTGTAAGTCATTGTGTAAAATCTTGCTTGCTTTACACATGACATTTTTTATGTTTATCATGGTAGACCAAGATAGTCTCATTAGAAAAGTATCTTACCTAACCCAGCTAATTCACAGTTCCGGATTTACTAAGTTACATATAGAAATAAATATAAAGCAGTGACCACATGCCCTGAATCAGTTCCCTCTTCTACCTTTCTAATTTGCATTTAGGAGAAAATTTAGTAAGTGTTAATAAAGTAGCTGAAAATCAAGAATATATGTATAAATATAAGGGAGTTGGACAACTAAGACAATTAAGTATAATTAATTATTTAGTTTCCACAACAGGTCTATAATTGTATAAGAAAATGTTTGACAAGAAAAATGCTGGTAATAGGGAGATTTCCATAAACATTTACAAGAAATCTGTTTTTCTCTCTCTGCTCTGTAGTCTGATTGAGTGGTTGACAAATAATACGAGGAAGCAGTGATGTGAAAAAGTGTTAGCTTTGTGATTTGGTTAACAAGTATGCCTGATTCGTGCTTTCCTTTGCCCATATCCCTTTTAGATCATAGTCTATGTGACCTCAGTAGCCTCTGAAAACTCGCTGTCAGGTGTTATATGTGGAATTTCTTTGGACATGATATGCTATCCCTGCAGAAATTCAGGATTTGAAACATAGCTTGGTTTTATTTTTCACCCAGCAAGAATAAGGAAAAGACACAAATAAGCATGGATTCTGACACTGGAATTACAATCTTTATTATTGTTTTTATTATAAAATTTTGTAGATTCTAAGAGGATTTTCTGTTGTTATTAGTTACCTTCACAATGGTGCTAATTAGTTTCTCTTTCTTTTATCTATATTTCAGCGGCAAGTTTCACTTTCATGTTAGTTGACAAAAATGCAACTGATTAATCAACAGATGGCTGCATTATCAGTTAGAGCAGGATTTTTGAAGTTCTCTTGTTAACTTGCACATGGTGGACAACATTCAAGAAGGTAATAAGACTTGTTTGATTATGCTACTTATGGTTACTTTCCCATCAGTGCATATTTCTATTTTTTGAAAATATAGGAGCTATGTTGAGTAAAAGGAAAGCTTATTTTTAAGTTGTGTTTTGACAAGGATATTTTTTTCTAAGAGATGACTCTCCATGTCTTAAAAACTACTTACAATTTGTTCTTTTAAAAGCAATACTTTCGTGTTTTTTTCACTTGCCGAGTCAAAAAGCATTTAAAGCTGTTTCGGTGTGTTCTGCAGTAACCTTAAATTACATAAGTCACATGATCCACATTTAGAACTGCTACCCAATTCGGAACCTTATTAAATTTTGGGCTGGCACAGAATTCCTTCACCTTCTGCATTTAGCCAATTCAAACATTAGCATAAAGTCAAAGACAGCTAACATTTCTACCAAAGGAAAGTGTTATAGACCATAGATGAGGAAAAGGCAAACTTCTATAGAATTCAGTTGCTATCATTTGATATAACAAACCAATAATGTCCATAAGAGCAAAATCTGAATACAATGTAAAAAAATGCTTACCTTGTAACACAGTGGTTCTCAACCTGGGGTCCCCAGATGTTTTTGGCCTTCAACTCCCAGAAATCCTAACAGCTGGTAAACTGGCTGGAATTTCTGGGAGTTGTAGGCCAAAAACATCTGGGGACTCCAGGTTGAGAACCACTGTGTAACATGATAGTTGTCCTCGTTGTTTGTACTTTTAAATAATACCGCTTTTTAGTTTGATTTGTTTTTCATTCCTCTTTTTCCACTACTTGAAATGTGGCTTGCATATTTTAAGAATACACTTGTTCAGTGTTATGAGTCTACTCTTGAAACAGGCTTTTGAATCATCCCATGTCACTTTCGTCATTCAGTTCAAGAAGAACATTCAGAAGTCTGCTCATGATAATAGGATTTTCAGGTGATGCTGACTGTTATTCTTGTGACGGTGACTATTTTTAATAAGGGGGTATTGCAGTCTTTTTGCAAGTCTTGTGGGGTTTGAAAAGAGTGCCAAATCTCTAAAGACTTATACAGGAAACTCCTTTTAGAAGTGACTGCCATTGGTCCTTTTCATTGTCTTTTCATTGTCTTCAAGTACCAAAAATGGCAGAACTGACCTGTGGATAAGTTGACCAACGTTTTTGAATTGATTTTTGACCAAATAAAATCAATGTATACATGATTATATACAGTAACTCTTTTTGTTAGTGCCATTATCATGAGAGTATTTGAGAAGTTAAATGGTTTTTCCTTTTTTGGTGCTACTGCCCTCACACCAGAAGTATCATGCCTTGGGCTATTGAATGGTTCATCACCATCATCTGTTTATACCCTGCTTTTCTCTAAATCTAGGGCTCAAAGCAATTTTCACGGGAGGGATTCTTCATATGTGTTTTTAGGTAGTATTTCAATTCAGTTACAATTACTAAGAAAAATCTAAATAACCTATTGAGGAATTCAGATCAATCTAATGCAGTGGTTCTCAACCTGTGGGTCCCCAGGGGTTTTGGCCTTCAACTACCAGAAATCCGACAGCTGGTCAACTGACTGGGATTTCTGGGAGTTGTAGGCCAAAACACCTGGGGACCCACAGGTTGAGAATTACTGATCTAATGTATTCCAATTGTTCCAGCTGTAAACAGAGGCTGTCAGGAGTACTTTTCATGCATGTCCCATGTGGTCTCTTCCTACTCTTCTTATGCTATCATGCTGGATGAACAGCCATTGTATTTACACAGGATATTTTTCCAAAAAAGGTTTAAACTAATTCTCAAATATAGCTCACAAAGGAGCAAGGGAAGGTTATTTTATACTGATTATATGCCACATGTAATACTTTTTCCTTATGTGCTCTTTAATGTGGACAACCCCAAAAACAAGAAACTATTGGAACTAATTTTTGCTCTTGTATAGCCACAATACAGTAAGTTCAATTATAGTTTCTTAGCAGATACAACTCAACTGGAGGCATTCCTTTTGAAAACTGTCTCACTGTTATGGCCATCTTTCTTTTGGCCCTCTAGGTATTCAGACTCTTTGGGGAAATAGGAGTGCTTTGAAGCTAAAGCTCTTATTCCCTCTCTTTAGTAATTGTACATTTTTGAGGATAAACTAGGCTTTGCCTTTGAGACTACAGAAAGGAGAGAAAAAAGTTTGCTATCATTGCACAGGAAAAAGTTGCATAAATCAACAGAGGAATAGAAACATTTGCGTTTGAGTAATCTAGATTAATTAGGATGAATTCTCACATAATAACAATAATAATAATAACTAATAATATTGAAAGAGAGGAAGGAGAATGCAGATACTATAAATAAATAATTACATCATATAATTCAACAAGTGTTATATCTTTTTTCTGGTGTGGGATATGCAACAGTTGGAAGAGATATAGCTCAAATATAGCAAATACAAAAGTTCAAAATGTAATTAAACTATTCATAAATTTAAAACCAGTTCAAAATACAACTATCAAACATAAGAAATAAACAAAACAAGGACAGTACAGCAAAATTCCATGAGACCCAGTCACCTTGAACAGTCAGCCTTCAAAGGCCTACTGAATTAAAAAAAACCAAACCTTAAACTGCTTATGGAAAGATTGAATGGAGGGTCTAACATATGTCAGGAGAGTACCAGATCTTTGGGGCACCATTAAAAAGGGCCTCTCCTGTGTTCCCATATGACACACCTGTGAGGGTGATGGGACAGAAAGAAAGGCAGAGATCTCAAAGCAGATTCTGAAAGGAGAACAAGGTCCTTCTGATGACTTTTGACTTGAGCCATGCAAAGCTGTAAAGTTCATAATCAGCACTTTGAACTGTGCCTGGAAATTGACTAACAGACAGCAGAGCTGTTGCAACAAGGGGATTGTATGCTCTTTCTAGCCCAAACAATTTAACAATCTGACTGCAGGTCTTTGGATCACTGAAGTTTCCCAATACTCTGATGCTCAAGGCTGAATCCAGGGGTTTTCCCTAGCTACATAGCTGTGTCTTCAAGGGAAGCATAATCCCATCTAGCACAGACAGAATCCCTATTCCCTGATCTGCCTTTTGACTGACCAGGAACAATTCTGCCATTTCTGAATTAAGTTTTAATTTTGTTTGTCCTCACTTAGTCTGTTACTGAGAACAAATACTGATTTAAGATCAAGACTGCCTTTTTTTTAGATTGAGGTGAAAAGGAGGATTAGGACAGGTTGTCAGCTGCATATTGATGGTACAACATCTCAGAATTCTTGACAACCTCTCCCAATCTCATGCATGTGTTAGGCCCCTTCCACATAGCTGTATAAAATCCACATTGAACTGGATTTTATGGCACTGTGGACTCGAATAATCCAGTTCAAAGCAGATATTGTGAATTGTCTGCCTTAATATTCTGGATTATATGACTATGTGGAAGGGTCCATAGATTACATGTGGGACAAAACAGAATCCCGAAGAACTATTCAGACAATAGCCAAGGAAGGAATGCTGTTACTGCAAAACAGTGCCCTCCTGAGTATCATCCCAGGAAGGTCGCTAAGGAGGCTACAATGACTGATGTATTTAAAGCCTCTGAACGGTCCAGTAGGACTAACAGATACTTATCCCCAGTCTAGTTGCTGTCATAGGTTATCCGCCATGAACGTATTCCTATATACACTGCACAAATGTTATTTGTAGTGTAAAATGCAATATTTAAAATAAAGAACAATTTTAACTAACATAAACTTACCACTATTTCAATGGAAAGTGTAGGCCTGCTTTTGGCTGATGAGATAGTCAAGTAATTAGGATTGTTGCTGTGAGCCCTCATTTCATTTCAGACATAGTCTAAAGTTTAGGGCAACAAACAGGTACATGACCTTGGAGAGCCACATCTGGCCCATGGGTCTTAGTTTGGAGACCCCTGGTCTAGGGAATCCATCTAATCCAACAATCCCCAAAGCTGGGAAGCCACCCTGCCCTCTAGACCTTCCCCTGAAATGGCATGTTGGAAACTGACAGATAATGGTCCAATACTATGGGAGCCAGAGGAGACATTTTCAACAGTAGTCTTACAAATGCTTCTGTGATAAAACTCTGCCTTGTTTAACGAGGCGTTGGCCACTCCCTATTAGGATTTAGAATTGTATTCTAGCTCAAAATATCTGACAATTTATAAATAGGATAAATACATACTTTGGAATGTATAAATGCCATTTTTGTTTTGTTTTGAGGACAAATTATTTTACCATATGAACAATTTTCTGTTTGAACATTGGGCATTTTAGAATTTAAACAATTTTTATTACTTTACTATTTTTGTTTGATGAGTAATCGCTGAGCCTGGAACCTCAGGTCTCAGCGGTGGCCGGGAGAGCTTTCGCACAATTAAAACTTGTGCGCCAGCTGCGCCTGTACCTTGGGAAGTCGGATCTGGCCACGGTGGTCCACGCTCTTGTCACATCCCGGCTGGATTACTGCAACGCACTCTACGTGGGGTTGCCTTTAAAGACTGCTCGGAAACTACAACTAGTCCAGTGAGAAGCAGCCAGATTGCTCACCGGAGCGATGTACAGGGAGCACACCACCCCCCTGTTACGTCAGCTCCACTGGCTGCCGATCCACTTCCGAGCAGAATTTAAAGTGCTGGTTTTGACCTATAAAACCCTATACGGTTCCGGCCCAGTGTATTTGTCCGAACGGATCTCCCTCTACGTCCCACCTCGAAGTTTAAGATCTTCTGGGGAGGCCCTGCTCTCGACCCCGCCAGTCTCACAAGTGAGGCTGGCGGGGACGAGGAGCAGGGCCTTCTCAGTGGCGGCCCCCCGCCTGTGGAACTCACTCCCCGGGGAGATTAGATCGGCCACTTCCCTCCTAGCATTTAGGAAAAAACTAAAGACCTGGATGTGGGACCAAGCTTTTGGTCACTCTGACAACTAACTCAAGGACCTGGCGATAGACAAAGACAATCGGAGTAGAACGGATGTATGGACTCTGATATATGGATTTCTGACATGAGATGGTTTTAGGTATTATGTTTTTATGATGTATTGATGTTTTAATCTAATTGCTGAATTGTTATATTTTTTGGATTACTTGTTGTGTGATTGGGCATCTAATTGTGCCCTCCCTGTAAGCCGCCCTGAGTCCCCCGCGGGGTGAGAAGGGCGGGGTATAAGTGAATGAAATAAAAAAATAAAATAAATTTTATCAGTACATTCTTATTGAATGTATATGGATTACAAGGAAATTCCCTGGTGGCATCTGTATAACTGAAAAGGCTTAGATGGTGTGCTTGTGTTTTCCGTATCATGTAGTCTTACATATCTCAGATTCCTATAAAGTTGTCTGTTTTATACACCTAGTTGTTTATTTACCCCTTTAAAGAAGAAAAACAATTAAAAAAACCTGTAAGGGAATCTTTATTCATCTTGTATTCCTATCTAATTCTATCCATAAAGCCTTATATCTCAGCTGCCTTCCAGTTGACAGCCATCCAACCTTGTGCAAAAGTCAAGGACATTTCACACCTGTATAGACATGATAGTCTGCTGTGTTCCCATTTTATTGATATTTATTGATTCAGTCAGGCCTCTCAGAGGTTTGTAGTCTTGTCCAGTTTAGTGTCATCTTGGTATTACCTTGCCTTATTGCTGTGTTTAAGAAAAATCACTCTGTTTCCTATCAATTTCTCTTGGATAGGCTCTTCATGCATTTTTAAAAGACAGTATGTTGTCTAGTGGAAAGTTCTTTGGATTTGAATTGGGGAACCGTTGCTGGTAACCTATAAAATCAGATAGTTAGAAAACTTTATTTGCTGCTCTGGATTCTTTGGAGAAGGGACAATTACAAATGTGAGAATTTAAATGTGAGTGCTTTTGAGGTTTTTTTTAAAGCTTGTTTAAGGATCCTGGATAAATATTGTCGATCAGTTATGTGAACACGTCTGTGTTCATTCAGATTATCCATTTGGATTTTGGCTGTTTAATTGTTCTCCTTTACCATGGCTTTTGTGAGAGTTGATAGTGATAAACCTTGCCTACATGTACTGACCTGAAAGTAAATTCTATTAATACAGTACAATTTACCAGCAGCATTTTATTTGTATTGTGCTTTCCCATAATAGAATATGCCCAAAGTATCTCATGACAAAAACAGCATAAGATAATATTGGTGATGCATATAACAATGGGTTAGATTATGTACTAACATTCTGCTGATAGAATCTCTTTTGTCAGTGGAACCTGGGGGAAAATATGTCCTCCTTCCTCTCAACATACTCAACATTTGCTCTGAGGAACTGGGAAATCATCTGGAGCATGTTTTCAGGAGACACATGGGTCTACAGTGGAAATGGAAAGAGAACAAAAGTCCTGTTGCTCTAGCAGGTTCTAAATTTTATTAGGTAAGTCAATAATATCAGGATTCATATTAAGTAACAATATATAGTCAAATCTTAATAAATCAAATGTCAGCAAACACTTCAGTAGATTAATAACTTCTATAGTTTTCATTTACTAAAATTTTTAATAAAACCTAAAGAGTAAGAACTTCTCTTTTGAGGACTGAAATTGATAATTTCTAATCTTATGATTAGACATGAAAAAGATCAAGGTGTGAATGTAGTAAAATGAAATATTTAATCATATCTATTCGGTACCTAATTTTCATAACCTTGTCTCTTCCTCAGAAATATAATGGTGGACCTTAATAATCCTATGAAAGTGGTTTTTATTTTTTTACTTTTTGAAATTGCTTCTACTATCGTTAGGCTCTAAATGAGTGGTTGTCAACCTGGGGTCCCCAGATGTTTTTGGCCTACAACTCCCAGAATTCCTAACAGCTGGTAAACTGGCTGGGATTTCTGGGAGTTGTAGGCTAAAAGCATCTGGGGACCCCAGGTTGACAACCACTGCTCTAAATATACTTACAAGAGGTGCTACTATAATATGATATTAAAATAAATTATACATTAGTAAGAAGTGAAGCTATTTCCCCAGAGTTAAAACATATAGAAGAAAATCTCATCATCTCTCCCATGGATTGGAGCGAGGAACAACAATACCTTAAATGTATAACACAGCTAAAAGAGTATAAAAACCATTAAGAGAAGATAAAACTGGTAATATTTAAAACACTCAGTTAAGACTTTTAAAATTCATAATATAAAAATCATTTAGATAAGTTAGTTGGAAGAGATTAATTTTAAGTTATGTGTTGAACCCAGACAGTATATTAAGCTATAAAACTCTTTATTGTAGGTCATTCCACAATCTAGGGGTGACAAACGTTCTCTGAGTACCACTTGTTAGCCTAGTCCTGTCTTACTGAAGTAAGGATCTTCTAGAGGATCTGAGTGGACAGGGTAGATGATCCCCTAGGTCACGTGAACCCAAACCATGTGGGTCCCCAGATGTTTTGGCCTTCAACTCCCAGAAATCCTAACAGCTGGTAAACTGGCTGGGATTTCTGGGAGTTGTAAGCCAAAATACCTAGAGACCCACAGGTTGAGAACCACTGACATAAGAATTCCCAAAATTCACTGAACCACTGATGTAGAGCTTGAAAAATAACCACAATTTTGTACCTTGCCTGGAAATGAATTGATAGCCAGTGGAGGTTTTTAAAAAAATATTGACTTAATATTATTACCCTTAGATTTACCAGAAACCAATCTGTCTGCCATGTTTTGAACTAATTGAAGTTTCCAGACTTGGTATCAAGGTAACCCAATGTACATTACATTGCAGAGTCCAGCCCCGCAATTTCCAGCACATGAACTGCCCACTTTAGATCCTCCAATTCTAGGAAGGAATGCAACCGGGATAAAAGCAGATCCTGATTATAAGTAGGGTAATGGATGTTAAGTAGGTGTGCCTTAGTATTTCTCTCTCTTGCTTCACCTTCTAAGATACACACTTAATGAAAGTAGTTGCCATTTTCTAGACATAGAGGTGGCTCATTGAGTATTGTTTCCATGTTCTTCCTGATCTGAATTGGTGACTCATATATCTATGCACCTCTGTCTAATGTGACACAGAATCAAGAGTGTTCATGCTTCAACTTCTGTCACCTTATTGTAAAGATCTTTCTAAAGAAGCATACATGGGAAACTCAGGATTTTTTTCAGCCCTTAAATGGCTTTGGCATCATGGATTGTTTTTCCTCTTTAAAATGGGGAATGAAATGCAAGGCATAGTTTTATAAAAAGTCTTTCTAACTTTCTGATTTATCATACAATAGTAGAGTGCCTTAGTGAGGACTTTTAACAGATTAAATTCAACAGATTTTGCACATTCTGTTTATATTACAAATGGTTCTGAACTTGTCCGAGGTGTCCTAGCCTAAGTAAAACAATATAACCCGGATTTGTTTAGCAGTTATAATAAACTTTGTTTTACAGCATCAGAGGATACTTTCATCATGGTCTCCATGCACATTAATTAATATCTTGAACAAATTAGGTAATGTGTTATAACAGTAGTCTAGATTTTTGAAGCATTTGTCTTTGCTTTCAATGTAAACAAAACAACTGTGTAACTAACCATCGGATGAAAAATAATTTCTTTGTAAATTGTTTGCCAACATTTCTTGAGAAGAAAATGCTTTGTGGTTAAGGAACAAACTGAATTAGGTTGTAGTGTTTTGTATTGGCATAACATTATTGAATACACTGGTGTTATGCCAGCTGAGCATTTAGTCACTGAGTCATGTTTTTGCTTAATGCTTTTAACCACCAGAGAAGTGCACTACTAGAAATGGAATATATCCTTTTATGTATCTTTATGCACAGTGCACAAAATATTCTTTTTGTGAATTTTTAGTATAGGAATAGACACATTTTCATTTAATACTACATTTATATCATTTTCAATACCCCTTTTATAAACCTGTTTTAGTCTTATAAAACTTAAATGTAAATTAATGCTTTCTGGAAGCTTAGTAGTAGATATTGAATTGCTTGGGCAGATGTTTGGTGTATCGTTCATAAATTTCTCCTTAAATCTTCCACCTTCTGTAAATTGATCATTGATTTTTGTCATTTAAAAGGTAAAGGTAAAGGTTTCTCCTTGATATGGAGTCTAGCCATGTCTCTCTCTGGGGGGTGGTGTTCATCTCCATTTCTAAGCCAAAAAGTCAGTGTTGTCTGTAGACACCTCCAAGGTCATATGGCTGGCATGACTGCATGGAGTGCTGTTACCTTCCTGCAGAAGCGGTACCTATTGATCAAATTTGCATGTTTTCAAACTGCTCCCCAATCAAATACATGAAACTGTATATAACACTTAACCCTTTTTTCATTTCTCTCTCATTGTATGGTTGTTTTCCCTATTATTTCATGATAAGATGCTTGTAGGAAGATATATGTCCATGAGAGCCCAAGAAGCAGGATCTGGGCACTTTCATTTGTCTTGTTGAAGGCTTTCATGTCCGGAATCACTAGGTTGCTGTGAGTTTTCCAGTCTGTATGGCCATGTTCCAGAAACATTCTCTCCTGATGTTTCATCCACATCAGTGGAAGGCATCCTCGGAGGTTGTGAGGTCTGTTGGAAACTAGACAAGTGAGGTTTATATATCTGGAATGTTCAGGGTGGGAGAAAGAACTCTTGCCTGTTTGAGGCAAGTGTGAATGTTGCAGTTACCCAGTTTGACTACCATAGAATGGTCTTGCAGCTTCAAAGCTTGGCTGGTTGCTAGGGGAGTTTGTAAGCCACGTTGAGTCCCCTTTGACAATTGAGATAGGAGGACAACGCATAGAGTTGCTTAGAAATGTGATACTTTTTGGAATTTATTGACTGTTGATGAGCTTTGCATGTACTACATCAGAGATGGCTCTAACCTCTGATAAACAGTTGGTTGAGTTCAAAGGTAAATGCACATTCTGATCAAACGAAGCGATGATGTAGAAATGTTGCAGTGCTAAGACCACACACCCCTAATCTTACATAGCTAAGCACTCCATATAACATGGGATACCCAGTTTATTAACAACACTAGGGGAACCATATTTGCACACTGGAGTCACTCTCGTAATTTTTTTAAAACCCTTAAGGTTGTGTATCTCCCTGACAGCAAGCAAGCCCTATTGAATCCAGTAGGATTTCCTTCCAAGTATGTTAAACAGTTTGGCTGATGTGCACCAAAGAAAGGTTATTTGAAAACATTTAACACTGTGTCATAAAGTGATTTAATTTGCCTTAGGTTTCTCAAAAGATTTTAGGATTTACATTTTAAAAAGTAATGGCCCTTATAATGAATTATGCTGGTACCACAGGAATTACCTGTTTTTCATACCCAATGAGATGCTGGGAACAATGCTGTTTGTCTGTGGAATAGGTGGAGATATCTGGTCTTTTTGTTTAAGGCAAATTTAGAACTGAGCATATGGTATTGCTCAACAGGCTAGAAGATAAAACATAGCAGCATGATTATTTTGGAGAAAAACCAATATATATTGATCCCAGTAGTTGTGATTCTGAACTCAATATGAAGTCTACAGTAATAATAAATAGCAATAATCAAGCTCGTGTGTGTATATACTAGTTTAAATTGGTTTGCCAAATTAGTCAGTGGAAAATATACAACCCATTACAACCCTAAGTGGCCTTGACCAAGTCATATTCTCTCAGGGCCCTTTCCAACAGGCCCTATATTCCTGCATCTGATCCCAGGTTTTCTGCTTTAAACTGGATTATATGAATCCGCACTGTTGGATAATCTGGGATAAACAGAAAACCTGGGATCAGATCTTGGGATATATGGCCTGTTTGGAAGGGCCCTCAGCCTTCAGAGAAGGCAGTGGCAAATCTCAGAATAAATCTTGCCAGGAAAAGTTGCCATAAAAAAGGAGTTACTGCAGAACAACAGCAAATATGTATTCAGTGTTCTACCCTTTAGTTAGTGGTATTCAGCCCCGCCCCCCAATCCCATTATCAGCATAGCAGATAAAATGTATAAAATTGCAGAGATATAAGATTATATGAATGGCAATTAAAGATTCCTCTTGCCTTAGGGGAAAAGCTGCTAAATGTCTTATTCCTTCTGCAGATTACCTGTTAGGAGTGATATTTTTTGTGCTGTGGAAAACTTTATAGTCCTGCATATGTAATGCTTCTTTAGGCCTATCTCCTGCCATGTTACCTATACCTCTTATTCAGGGAACCCAGTAATTAGGGTGCCTCATCAGTAGTCACATCATCACAATGTCAATAATTCACCTTAATTACCAGCACTATCATGTGAGATGTGTTGAAGCTTTATAATAACAGTGTTCTAATATTAGACATAACCCAATATGTACATTTTAAAATTTGGGAGATATTTGTATGAATAGGTGGTTGGTATTACCTTCTTTCCCCATGGCACTTAACCAAATTGATACAGATACATAATTTGGTAAAAGTACATTTTCAAATGAAAATTACAAAAAAAAAATTCACTGACTGCCATGAAATGTCAAAAGGAAATATAAAATGCATATATTTTCCAAATAGTAGATTGCTATTAAATCTTTTTTTTTCAAAATTCAGGTCAGATCCACTCTTGTGAAGTCCCAGTGTTACAAGCATTGAAAATATTTGCCTTATTTTTGCTTATAAGATTTTTGAAACTATGATACAGCAAGCTGGCAGGGATCTTTTCTGCCTCCTCTGCTACTTTAGTTGATATTTCTCTTCTGTGAGCATGGAAATAAAGTGAGCAGGTAAAGGAAGGAAGGATGTGGTCGATGCCTTCTGATCTTCTGAGCTGGACATGTATGAAGGGGTTTTGCCTCTTGGATACCCACAGTAGAAATCCTTGAATGCCTCAATGCTTGATAAGTGTCTGTTCTACCCTTTTGTCTGTACAGATGGGCATTGGGTTAGAAAGTCAATACAGGGTGATTCTCCCTTACCCAGAATTCCGAAATCCGAAATACTCCGAAATCATTCATATGGGTGGCTGAGAGAGTGACACCCGTGCTTTCTGATAGTGCACTGTACAGAAACTTTATCTCATGCACACAATTTTTAGAATATTGTGTACTTCCAGGCTATGTGTATAAGGTGTACATGAACCACAATAATTTTGTATTTAGGCAGAGGCCCCATCTCCTGGATACCTCATTACGTTTAAGAAAGAATTCTATTTTTTTTTTAAAAAAACCCTGAAATTTGGAACTTTTGTATTCCCAAGGATTTTGATAAGAGATAATCAACCTGCATCTCCATTTGGTTACTTCAGTTGGTTTCTATGCTACACATGAAAGGAGTTTGATTTCCTCTGCAGTCATGAAGGCTAAACATGACAGTAAAGGAGAAAAATAATTCTGTTCTTTCTTTATTAATTACCAACAGCTTGCTGTTTAGAATTCCTAGTAGTCGATTGCAAGCAAGCAAGTGGTTTAAGATAGAAACTTACAAACCATGGAAACCTCTTGATATTATGAGAAATTTGGGGCTGTTTGCTTGGCAGTATTATTAGTATTTGATTTTGTTCCAGTGAGTTCTATCAATTATTTGCCTGTCTTCTTTTTGATTATAAAGAATAAGACATAAAATGTATAGTGATCTTCTTAATAAAATAATCATATTTTTTCTCAAGACTGAATCACATGTTTTCCAATGCATGTGTTTTAAGTTTAACTGTTGTAGTCTGAGCCATTTCCTGTTTTTCAGCTGTTCTGCTGCCAAAAGTAGAAACCAGCTATTCTTCAGGCCCTTCAAAAGACTTTCCAAGTAGTTATAAAGCACTGTTAATTGTGAACAACTTTATTTTTTACAAATTGTCTTCCAGTTTTTAAATGCTCAGTGGAATGAGATACACTTGAACTCTGGACTAGTACCTAAGTGCTAGAATAAAACTGCTGAGTGCAGGTTAAGAGACAGAACCTTTGTCCCTTGAGTATTTTAACTCCTGAAATATATGCCTGTGATATTTGTACTCCAGCAGTGTTTCTCGGAGTTTTGAAATACTTCCTCCCAGCAGCCTTGAGTTCAACAGTTTATCTTGTTGAACCTGATAAATTTATCTTTGTGTATTGTGTGTGTGTGTATGTATGTATGTAAAGTTTTCTGTTTCCTTGGATGACCTATAGATTTATGTATTAATCCTACGCAGTAAGAAGAAGAGATATGCTATTGGTTACCATTTAAGGACATGTACACTTGCCTTTCCATATTTGCGGATTTAACTTTTGTGGATTTGATTAGCAGGTTCTCTGTAAGAACCTCTTTCAGGGCATCCCTATGGTCATCTTCCACTGAACATCATTCTGGAAAATCTAGAGATTTCTAGAGAGATGTTCCCTAAGGGCAGTGCTTTTTAAATTCATGATTCTCCCATTATGTGAGGATCCTGAACCCAAACCCCAGTGAAAGTCTCCTGGATATGCCATCAGCTGGAGACCCCTTCCCCCAGCACCAACTGTCGCTCTGGGCCAGAAGAGAGGGGAGGCCAAAGGACAGTTTATTTATTTATTATTTATTTACTTCATTTATATACCGCTTTTCTCAGCCTTTGGGCAACTCAAAGCGGTTAACAATAGCAAAATTCAATGCTCAGCATCATAAAAAGAGTTAAAAACAGTTAAAAACAATGATATATAAACAATTAGTTAAACATAATTATAACATCTCATTAGCGTCTCATAGGTAGAATCAAGATCCAATCTCATAATCCGTTGTTCCATGTTCCTATATTCGATACACTAGTATTGTCATTCTAGTCTATGTCCTTTAAACTCTACAAACATCTATTGCCTGAAGGCCTGGTCCCAAAGCCATGATTTTAATTTCTTTCTGAAAGTCAGGAGGGAGGGAGCAGATCTTACCTCATTTGGGAGTGTGTTCCATAGGCGAGGGGCCACCACCAATAAGGCCCTGTCTCTTGTCCCCACCAGACGCATTTGCGCAATTGACGGGAGCGAGAGCAGGGCTTCCCCGGATGATCTTAGATTGCGAGATGGGACGTAGTTCCATCTTGTCTCCTGTGCTATTCTAATAATATAATATAATATATTGTATATACATATAATAATAATATGATATTGAAATTATATATTTATATTACATGTAATATTACTAATAATAGTATGATATAGTGGCATGGTGCAATATAGCAATGTTTAATGCTGATATTGTAGTATGCTAATAATATAATATATTGTATATAATATATTCCTTGTAAGCCGTTCTGAGTCCCCTTCGGGGTGAGAAGGGCGGCATATAAATGTTGTAAATAAATAAATAATAAAGTGGAGGGGCTTATTTCCTATTATATAGGAAAATGCAGAAACACAGTAGCAGTGTTAAAATTTTGTTCTTTCCTTTTAATTCCCCCATTTCATATATGTTTTAGACTTTGCTCTGAGGCAGCCATAGAACAATTGTTGCACTTGCCAATTAAAAAAACATTATATAGTGGCTCAGGGAACTATTATTTATTTATTATTTATTAAAATAACATGAAAATCATTTTTATCCACTATGATCCTCAGAATGAAGCATAATTTAAACAACCATGCAATAAAATTTTAAACATGCTTCAGTACAAAAGCCAAAACAATATTAACAATATATCAAAGTTGTAAGAATACAATTTACAACTTATCTAAAACCCTTTAGGGCAGTGGCTCTCAACCTGCGGATCCCCAGATGTTTTGGCCTTCAAATCCCATAAATCCGAACAGCTGGCAAACTGGCTGGGATTTCTTGGAGATGTAGGCCAAAACACACAAAGACCCACAGGTTGAGAACCACTGCTTTAAGGGTTGAATTAACTTGACATTTCTTGGAGGAGATGGCCATTTTCTGCTCTAAAAGCCACTGAAATGTGTTTATAAATATCTAATATTGTGCTCAGCTTTTATAGTTTACATATTTATAGTTCATTCCAAAAATATTGATGCATCTACTATAGTTAACTGTAACGAAATGTATAATTAAAATGTAGGTTTTAGGTATGTTTATTATTTGTCAACTGATGGGTGGCTTGAGTTAGGACGTTGCCATAGCAAGAAGGGAAAGGGGAGGAGCCAACTGTCACTGGAAAAAAAGAATGTTAGTTTGAAAAGGGTTAGTTGGTGAGTTAGCTGGAGTCAGTGAGGTACTTAGCTGAATGCAGCTGGAAAATTAGCTAGGGAATTAGCTAGGTTAGTTGACTGATAGCAGGAAGCTAATGAGAGTAGGGAGGTTTTAAAGGACCAAGTGGTCTCTGTCTCAAGTTAAAGATTGTTAGAAATCAGTTTTCATGTGTTTATATAAAAGATCTTTTGGGAAAGAGGAAAGGCTTAAGGAAAGTCACGCTGAAACTTTGTTTTGTAACCAACAAGCACTTATACTCTTGAAACCAGCACACTTTTGTCACAAGAACGATACAGATAGACTAGCAGTTACTGTTTCACTTTAAGTGGAGTCTCTCTCAATCTCCCAAAGGTCCACCCCGCCTGAAGATTGTACATCATCATTAAATAATCTTCTATGTTCTCTTTAGCATTGTCACAAATTAGTTAAACGCCCTGGCCTGTGTGGGTTAAGTATTTTCTATAACTTGTACTCCTCAAGCGGTTGCATTGCTGTCATCAGAACTCAGCTGCATGTGACTTTCTCAGTCTGTTTAATCATTGCTCTTTGATCATTGACTGTATTAATTATGCAGTTGAATTATTGCAACTGGCTCCCCCCCCCCCCCCATTCATGTACATAAAAACTCTGAAATGAACCAACCTGGCATTAACAATGTATTGTCGAATGCTTTCATGGCCAGAATCACTGGGTTGTTGTAGGTTTTTTCGGGTTATATGGCCATGTTCTAGAAGCATTCTCTCCTGACGTTTCGCCTGCATCTGTGGCAAGCATCCTCAGAGGTGCCTCACTACCTCTGAGGATACTTGCCATAGATGCAGGTGAAACGTCAGGAGAGAATGCCTCTAGAACATATCGCACGAAAAAACCTACAACAAGCCACTGGCATTAACAATTTTAAAAAATCAGCCCTTTAAAATAAAAAAATTATTGTAGCTGTAGCTACATACTGTACTTACTTTGCTTCTACTTTGATTTTTTCAGGAGACATGGATTAAAATATTTAAAATAAAAAACAAAAAATATTGTATATAACAAATGCCAAAAAAATATTGTATACAACAAATGCCAAATAAACTCCAGTGGTGTCAGTGTTGCCATGAAATAGCAACAGTTGTTACCCATATATACTTTAAAGGGCTAGGGAACCTTTGAAGCAAATCTGGGGTAGTATGAGATAATGAGATGACAAGATAGTCATGTTACTATTAACACAATCCTATTTTTTTTCCAGGAAACTGATGTGTCTTTGTTGCTTTAACTATAACAAATATCTAAATAATTGTGATTTCTGATGCACAATTTCATAATCGTTAGGTAAATCTTACACTTGTGTGGAGTCTAATAAAGCAGAACAGTCAAGCTATGGAAAAGGCTATTCTTAGCACAGCAATTTTACTTGAGAACTTCTTTCCTATTAGATTTTTTGTCTTTGTTAGGAAGATGTTCCAGTTGCCGTTTCCTTTGTTCCATTTTTGAAGGATATATTGTTTTTGAGAATGTGTTTTTCATTTTTTAATGGTTTTTGTGTGTATTTTTCCTATTGAGTGTAACTTTATTTAATGTCAGTGATTCTGAAAACCTTATACAATTGCATGCTTTTACTACATGACTGGAAGTATCTGCTAAATAAGAAACGAAGCCTTCTTGTTTAAGACAGGCTCGCAATAACTTTAAATTATTCAAATAATTCAAGTTTTGCCAAGACCTTAAAAGCTGTTGAGCACTTGGCATCTTTCTGGAGATGTGGGGAAAGTTCAGGTTGTCAGAAAATGGAAGAATTGGCATTTTGTCTTGCTGACTCAATATCTTTTTCAGTTTGAAATAAATATTAAAGTCTGGACTGCAAACTGTGCATCAAGGATTCCTTGTGTAGCAGCACATTCAGGAAGGGCTGAGGACTAACAGTGTGGTTGTCATTGAGCAGAACATTAACTGCCCAGTTGGATTTCTGCTATAAAAGAAAATGCAGCAATAGCAGTATGCCAGATTTTGAAAATCAAATGAAAATAACATAATTTATATAAACTATATATAAGCTACCTTTTAGCATAAACTTTCTCAAAATAGGACTTAGTGAAAGGAATCATAAAAAGTAGCAAAACAATCGTAAAAACAGATTAGTAATAGTTTACAGTTTAAATCAAGTATGCACTGTGGTCCCAATACAGATCTAACTTGTTTTAAAGCAAGATGAACTGTCAAGCTGCTATGACCTATCTTAATTGACAACAGAGTAACCTCTGAGACAAAGTACAGGCTGGTGACTCTTAACAGTTTAACAAATATTGGAACATGAAAAGACTGGATGACGAGATTGGATCTTGATTTTAACTAAGAGACACCATGAGTTATGTAGTATTGACTTTGTAATGTTTGTATATTGATTCTATGTTTTTTAATTGTTTTAATCTGTTTTATGATGTTCAAGCATTGAATTTTGCTACTGTAAACCACTTTGAGTCGCCCGAGGGCTGAGAAAAGCAGTATATAAATGGAGTAAATAAATAAATAAATAAATAAAATTAACACCATCACCTTTCACATTATTTTGCATGATTTTTATTATCGTTGGTTTTTGAAGAACTATTAAGTCTGAATAGTGAAATATTTTGGAGCAAGTTAAATTTTTAAATTGTTAATAGGAATCAAAATGATTTCTAATGATTTTGAAGGATATGTTTAGTTCCCTTTACTTAAAAAAACAGAAAAAGTAGGAAGGAAGGGGAAGAGAAAAAAAAACATAGTATGTGGCAGTACTTTGAGACTAACTGGATTTTTTTCAGCATGAGATTTCATGAATATAGACCCATGTCTTCAGATTTAGCACAGAGTGATAATAATATCAGCCACAACATTACATGCTCTTCCTTCAACGTGATATTTGTCATCAATACCTCTGTACACTCTATACTGAACAAACAAGATAGTCTGATTGGAAGAGGATAAACTGACACAAATCTAACATTAGAAATAGCAATACCACATAACCAGTTGCAGAAGTTTAAAACTTTCCTGAGTTTATAGGTCAACCACATCTTGGACAAGGAAATTACACAGGAATTAGTGAGAACCTTTGCCAGTGGTGAATAAGTACTGTGCTTGTACTTGTGATTCAGTTGCTCCTGCTTCAATGGAGTAGCTAAACAAATGGAAATTTCTCTTCTCTGTTTTCTCCCTCCCAGTAAGTGAAGCTAAAAAGAAGCCTTGGGTTCTTTCTCTGATTTCATGGTAGGGAGGAAACCGAAATGCAAGCTGACAGCTTCTAGATGATACAGTAAACAAACTACAGAGCAAAGTTCCTTGGTTTGTTTAGCTGCTCCACCCTGTCATCCTGAACTCAGCCAATCTGGTTTGAGTTCGGAAACAAAACAGGGTTGGGCCTGTTTTGTACCAGGGCTAGGAAAGAATACTTCCTAAAACACTGCAGAACTGATTCCATTCAGAACTGACGATACTGTGCTAAATTGGTCAGTGATCTGACTCAGTTTAGGTTACCTTTCTAGGTGTCTTTGCAAGCAATGAAAATCCATCAGTGTGCCCCATCTCTTGGATGTTTTCACATGAAGCCAAGTGCCAGATTTGTGTTGTAAAATTGATTTTGTAAAATTGGGTTATTCTCATCTAGTTCTTATACCATATACTTCTGCTTTGCCCATTTACCCTGTCACACCTCACTGGACCTTTATTCTTGTTCCAGATATCTGGTGTGTCTGCAATAATAGCTTTTCAGACTTCTCCCTCTCATCAATTCCAGTGGTGGTGTTATGTGATCTTTTTGGCTCCTATAATTCTAATTCCAGTAATACGTGCAGAATTGTCTTTGACTCTGATGCTCACTGTAGTTTGTGGTACACTAAGATGTGGCTTGCTGCTTGTACCTTGACAGTTCACATCATAATGTTTCTATAGTGAAAGAAAACTCAACTGTACCTTCAGGATGCCTTCATTTTAGTTAACTTCTCGTGACACATTGATTATATACTAACCATTGTGACTAGATTTGTCTGCATTATCAGATAATGAGTTAGATCCAAATCACGTTATTATTTCAGAATCATTGTCGTCAGTTGGATTTAATCTCTTCACAACTAACTTGTTCCAGTCTTCTTAATGGAGTTATAACATGGTTTAAATGATCTGGATTCAACAGAGCATTTGTCATGTTTCAGTACATATTGATTGTTTATATGCATATAAATGAAATTCGAGCACATGAAATCATTGATTTATTCTTCCACTAGTTTTTCAAGACTGTGTAACATGCATGTGTGTATGCACACATATTTTAGTGTTTACATTATCATTCCTTCTCTGAATTTTTTGTCTTTGCATTGTTTGTAAAACACAGTCAAAAGTAAGTCATGCAAGTCAAGGAACTAGCAAATTGATTATTTACAGTCTCACATTTTTGTTACATTGTTTTGGTATTATTATTATTATTATTATTATTATTATTATTATTATGTAAACTTTTGTTCCATGCTGGGAGCTACTTGGGACTGCAGTCGTGTTGGAAATGTCATCTACATCTCCTGGAAGTTCTTTTGGGTCATTCTGAAGGGAAAAAATTGGAGCTATATATGGTCTGCAAACTACACTTTGCCAACCTCTGATCAGGACCGCTACTTTCATTTACTGTTTTTGACTTATCTGCTATTTTCTCCAACTTAGCTTTTATAGACTTAAAAGTTATTCTCATAAGAACTTCAATGTACAGAAAACTACAACAGTTTCACAAATAGTTTTAGCAGCTAATCATTTAATTTATGTACTTGCTTAAATTTTATTACTAAGAACAGCAAATGTGAATAAGGTATTATGATCACACCCAAATGTAAAATTTCAAATAAACATACAATTGATGTCAGCATTGAGTTCGTGGACTTGTGATTTAAATTGAGATTGGTGTAAAAGAGGGGAGCCGGGTTCATTGAGAATTATTTAGAGATGAGGGTGATTTATTCCATCAAAGCTAAAATATCCAGAAAGTGGTTCAAATCTGTTTAAAGAGGTTTTAACCATAAAACACCAGCGCTTATTCTCTGTTGTTGTTGAATGCCTTCATGTCATTTCTGATCTATGGCAACCCTTTAATTTTTAAAGAAATGTCAAAATAAAAAGTTGTTAATTGGGGTAATGCAAATGGAAGGTTGCTTGTAGTTGGGTAGAGAACTATGTAATTTGCTAGCACCACACAGTATTCTAAAGCTTGTTCTGTGTTTATCTGAATGCACCCTGTGGTGTACCTTCCAACAATTATCAGGTTTTTAGGAAGCCAGCACACATGGATTTGTCTACCATTTTCTTATTGACCACCCTACAATTAATAAGTGCCAGTGATAATGACTTCTTGATATAAAGAAGCAGAAGTCCAGCATCATTCCATTGCTCCAGGTCACAGCTCCAGCTGAAAGTCTCCTTATACCTAAAACTAGTCTTTGAAGCCATCAAAGACGCCAGAAGCAGCAGGTTCTTCTGTCTTTATTAGAGCTGCCACTATGACTGAACCTTGTAACTAAGAATTAAGGTTCTTGGTTAATGTTTTCCCATCTTCTAATCTCTTTTCTTTTGTGTTCTTAGATTGTAAGACTAGGATACTGCATTCTACTGGTGTAATTGTTTGTTAGGCTAGTGTTGCATTTTTTTGCTTGGTTGCTCAAGGAAAGGCAGGCCAATGTGATTGTTTGGAGAAGAAGACCGATGACTTCAAACAGCCAATTTCTCCAAGTGGATCCTTGGCACCAAGGTGTTTTAGGAAGACTGTCTTAGAAAATTCCCACTGTCATGCAGCAAATAGTTTTTCCACAGCAGTCTTTCTCGAATATACTGCTTATCATGACCTATCTGAAAGCAAGGCTTTGGAGGAATAGGATTCCTGAATCTATCAACAGTGAAGATGGCATTGCATGCCTTCTTTCATAATCTTTCCCCACCTCCTATTGTCTAAGTCTATAAGTGGGGACTGTCTTTTCCCTTAATTTTTCTAAGCTGTTGTGAGACTGTTTTAATCTGATGGATGGAATAAAATGTTTTGAATAGGAACATAGCTCTGTAGCATCCAAAAGATGAACACATCCTTCTGCAGCAGACAAAAGAACTGAGGATTTTGGTGGGAAGCATGGTGGTATGGCATGTGGCAAGGCTACTGCCAAAAAGCCTTTTGTAATAGCACTAGAAGGTTCTGAATGCACTGCATTGGCACAAGTGACTCCATTTTGCAAGTTTGTAGATTACCACTTGAAAAGCTAGAGTTATGGGTAAGAAAACTGGTCTTCCAAACTCTGCCTTAACTCAACAATCAGAGCTCCACATTTACCGATTCAGCTTTTGCAGATATGATTAAAATGTTCTCTAGAAATCTTCTGGTCAGCAGTGCAATTTCTTCACCATTAGAGGACCTGTAGATTCCTAGAAAGAGCATGTCAGTATATAGGTCCTCCAACATAATTCTGTTGTCAATTTCTAGCAGAAGATGACCATAGAATTGCACTGGAGGACCTAAAGTTTCCTGAAGAGATATTCTCTTAGGATTTTTAATTCATATTTTTCTACTTTCAGGAGGATGTTGTACCTCTTAACGCCAGGGAATGTGAAGGGCTGAATATATTTAAAGTCCATTGCAGTGATTTTGAGGGACTTTTTTTGGCAATTTTGGAAGACTGCATAAAACATTGCTCCTTGACTTAAATTGTCCACCACTGTTCTAGATTAAATTGAAATTCCGCAGAAGTTTATAAAAATTCAAAAGAGATTAATTGTGTGCTTAAACATTCTGCAGATGTTTGCATTTCAATTTAGGTAGTTTTGGATTTTAGTTTATATTTCTTGAATTTAAATAACGTTTACTGAGACCTCCTCAAAAGTTGAAATGAATGCATCATGATCTAGTCAGAGAAAAGGTTTTTTTACAGCACTGTCAATTTTATTTGAAAGTAAGGATAGCTCCCTCCACGGTTGCAGGATATGTATTTTTATTGTGTTAGTGTTCTCAGTTTTAATATAAAGACACCTCTGTCCTCTGATGATAGTAAAGGTAAAGGTTTCCCCTGACATTAAGTCTAGTTGTGTCCGACTCTGGTGGGTGGTGCTCATCTCCATTTCTAGGCCGTCGTTGTCCATAGACACCCCCAAAGTCATGTGGTCTGCATGGCTGCTTGGAGCTCTGTTTCTTTCCTTCAGAAGTGTTTGCTTTCAAACTGCTAGGTTGGCAGAAGCTGGGCCTAACAGTGGGAGCTCAGCCTACTTCCCAGATTCGAACCACCAACCTTTCAGTCAGCAAGCTCAGCAGCTCAGTGGTTTAACCCACTGTGTCACCACTTGCTAATTGATAGAAGTACAACAGGTGTTTGAAGCAAATTACTCCTTATTTGTATGAAATCATTTGAACATTACAAGGATATGAATATACGTGCTGCTAAACCATGCCTTTTCTCATTTACAGAATCTTTGAAGAATCTCCCTGGAATTACATGCTGTGAAGAATTTTGTGCATAAACAAGTATGACCTGATGACGCCTAAAATGACTTAAACCCATCTTCCAGGATAACCTGAATATGCTGCTTTTCAATAGTAATTTTATTCTTAAAATGATTAGGGTTGCCCATGTGCTTTGATCCATTTCTAATGAATATTTTAGCCATGAGTTTACATCGGCAAATGGGATCTGATAGAGACCTACAGTCTTCGGCTTCCTCTGTAAGCTTGCCTTCAATTAAAAAGGCACCAAAGAAAAGAAGAATTTCACTAGGATCTCTGTTTCGAAGAAAAAGGGATACAAAACGCAAATCCAGAGATATCAATGGCGGTGTGGATGGGATTGCAAGTATTGAAACTATACACTCAGAAATGTGTACAGACAAGAACTCATTTTTTTCTGCCTACATGTCCCCTGAGAATGGAGCAAACATCTGCAGCAAACAGAGCGGAGACTTTATGGAGTGTCCCTTGTGCCTTTTGCGGCACTCGAAGGAGAGGTTTCCGGAAATAATGACTTGTCACCATAGATCTTGTGTAGATTGCTTACGTCAGTATCTCCGGATAGAGATCTCTGAGAGCAGAGTTAATATCAGCTGTCCAGAGTGTTCTGAGAGATTTAATCCCCACGATATTCGATTGATCCTGAATGATGACATCTTGATGGAAAAGTATGAAGAATTTATGCTTAGAAGATGGCTTGTTGCAGACCCTGATTGTAGGTGGTGCCCTGCTCCAGATTGTGGGTAGGTAGTTACCTTGTCTTCCTTTCCCTAGTCCTTTCACTACTATGCACACATTTGTCCTTTTCCTGAAGTAAATTGTTCGGGTCATCCATATGCCTTGATGCAGTAAATATTCTCTAATATAATTGTTACATTACATTTTTAAACTTTATATTTGCTTTGCATTTTCTTTAGAATTTGAAATGTTTGTTTCTTCCTAGCAGTACTTGAATTGTTGCAGTTGTTCTTTCTGTTTAAGAAACAGCAGAGGTGAAACAAAATGGGAGGGTAGAGTGACAGAATTGTTCAGTATCAGAATTCTCTTGCTTTCTGCTTCAGAGTGCTTGAAGAAGGGGTCTCGATTCCTTTAAATTCAAATTAAAACACAGTTGGCCTTTCTTATTCATTGAGTCTGCATCCACAGATCCAACTATCAATGGCTTGAAAATATATTTTTTAGAAAATCCAAAAAGCAAACCTTTGTTTTGCCATTTTATAAGGGTCACCATTTTACTACACCATTGTATATAATGTGACTTGAGCACCCATGAATTTTGGTATTTTTCAGTAGTATGGTGTCCTGGAATAAAACTTTTAACAGATACTAAGGGCCCACTGTACTTTGAATACAGCCTCCAAAATTGCCAGTCTTCTACATTTTTACCAGCCTGCCTGGAACTGGTAGATGAAGAATGCAAAGTTGCAGTTTAGCCATTTGGGAATACACATGGTAAAACTTGGTATAAACAACTGCTTAGTTAACATCTCCTGATGTTAGAAAGACCAGTTGTAGGCTGCCTGCACTAATGTATCAAAGAGATCATGAAACACTTTCATTGCTTAATGCCAGAATACTTTTCTTTAAATTGTAAATGCATTGTTTTACTATGAAGCACTTTGCTATGTTGTCATGGAGAACAAAAAAAATTGTAACCACTTTTGAGTTCCCAGATAATTTTAATTTTCAGTAAATATAGTAATTTCAGATTACAAGAATACTAGCAGGCCCTCCAGGTGTTTCGGGCTCCAGCACCCACAATTCCTAACAGCCTCAGGCCCCTTCTTTTAAGCGGCTGAGGGGGAAAAGGACAGGACTTGAGGCTATTAGGAATTGTGGGAGTTAGAGTCCAAAACACCTGGAGGGCCAAAGTTTGCCCATGTTTGATTTATAGGTTTACCCTACATATTATGTTTGCATCAAAAAATCTGTTAAACTAAGCACAGCCAATTTCAAAAATGTTTATATTTGTAAACAAGCATATAACTTGAGCTGAAGTGTCATATTATCCTATTACATAGTATAAATATGTATAGTTAGGAAATGGAAAATGCAGAGATGGCATTAGAGATTTGGATCGAAAAGGTTTTTGAAGAGAGTAAGAGGCTCTGAGCCAAGTACTGAGTGCCTTTTCTCTGCATTTGTGTTATGTCTGGAATTTTGAGTGCCAGCCATCACTGTACTACTTATATTTAGTATAGTGTTTCTTTTCAACAATTAAATAAGATCGGAAATCATGAACAAAGCTATGTCTATCGTTCTTTTAGTGTTGCAAATATGGCTGAAATAATGCATACAGAATGGTTTTTTAAATCTAGTTCATTACATTCAAAACATTTCTAGATTAGAATGCATGGTGCTTTGCTGCATATTATAGCTTAAGCACTGCAAATTTCGTTTATTTGATTGAGCTGTATCATACCTTTTAAGTTAGAATCTATTGAGTATTTTCTAATGTATGTAAAACTTAAATGTTGCTAGAGAACCACATTATTGGAACTCAAAATTGAATAGCACACTCTTTAGAATATCATGATTTTTTTTTGAAAAAAATAACTATGCATATTTATTATTGCAAGCTCATTTTTTCTTAGTGTTTGGCATTCTTCCAAAGACTGTTGCTTGGGAGACAGCAAATTCTTTCCTGACTTTCCATTCAGGGGAATGCAAGAGACTTTTTGCTTTACCCTTAGGTTGACTCATAGTGATGTGAGCTTATATAGGGATATATCTGTGTGCTCATACCATCCCACATGGTCATTCAGAACAAAGAATAATTGGTTGTAGCTTATTTTCTGTTGACTGGGTTAAACTTTGTGAAAAGACATACCTTGTCTCCTAAATTTGAGAGACAACTCTGTACATCCTTTTCTGGAAGTAAACATCACTGAGTGCAGTACAACATAGTCCTGAGTAAATATGCCTAGGATTGCTCTGTTAGGGATAATTTGTGTGTTTCCAGGATGATGAGGGAGTTATTTTTGTTAAGGTAGATTGCATGCTGTACTACTAAACAGATATTTTCAAAAGTTTCCCAATATGTTAAAAACAAAGTGCCATGTCTTTAAAAATCTAAGATATAAACTGATAAAGTACAAAAATAGTAGAGTTACACTCACAAATTCACTAAAATGTATGAATGTTAGCAGTATTGCATTGCCTAATATGGAATGCTGGCAACCACATAATTCGGTTTAACAGTTGCATTTTATATATGTATGTATTTATTCATTGAATCATATCATTGGAACAGACCCCAAGGGCCATCTAGTCCAATCCCTTGACATGCAGGAATGCACATTCAAAGCACTCCTGACAGATGGTCACCCAGTCTCTGTTTAAAAACTTCCAAAGAAGGAGACTCTAGCAACTCTGAGACATTATATTCAGCTGTCAAACAGCACCAGGGCTAAAACATGTATGACTTTGGGTGAAGGTTTTAAAAATAACACCAATATTATAAAAAAAATTTTAAGTGAATTCCAGATATTTAGAAATATAAGGATCTAGGACATTCTGTTGTATTGTGAAACCTCTGACGTGACCTCAGAAATACTACTTCAGACTGTGAAATATTAAATGCTCTAAATCAGAACTCTGTGCCAAGTGTCTTAGTAAAATCTTTACGGATTTTGAGCATCTTCCAGTTCTACAAAACGGTGTTTCCTATCCCCCCCCCCCCCCACACACATACTTTAACTGTTCTAATCAGCACCGTTAATATATGGGTTTCAGCCCTTGGTAAACTGACAGATAGTATTAAAGAGATGAGAAATAATAAGGCAGCCTCTTCTTTTTGTGGCAGCTTGCTTCCTTTTATTGAATAGTGTATTTTAAACAATTGTATGTATAGTCCACCAACAAAGCACAGCATTCTCTGGGGAGAATTTCTTTCCTGATGTTTCACTGTGAACATTCTTTCTAGATTAAACAATAGTTTCCCCTTAAGTGGTACTTGAATATTTCAGCATCTTTTGATGGGTTGGTTTGTGGATTTGTTTGTGTATGATCAATGCCTTTTTGCTCTTATATTACGTATAACTGTGTTTTTGTATGTTTTCTACAACTTTATATGGAGTTCATAAAGAAATAAAGAAAAATTAATAAAGCTCTGTATTTAAAAAGTTGTGGAAAAAGAAAATAAAACACCTTCTTGCTGCTTATTCTTTAACATCCAAGGTATGCCGTGATTGCTTTTGGCTGTGCAAGCTGCCCCAAACTGACATGTGGGCGTGAAGGTTGTGAAACTGAGTTCTGCTACCACTGTAAGCAAATTTGGCACCCAAACCAAACCTGTGATGCTGCTCGCCAGGAGAGAGCCCAGAGTCTACGCTTACGAACAATTCGTTCTTCCTCCATTAGCTACAGTCAGGAGTCTGGAGCTGCAGGTATTTATGGTTGCAACAGGCATATTAAACCATTTTATATATCGTTTTGCATAACTTTTGTTTACATATCTCAACCATTGATAAAGATAAGAGATTTTGTTTATTTGCACAGGTTTCATTACTATACTGTTGTTAGTGTAAAAGTTAGAAATGTCTCTTTCATAACAGTATGTTTATTTGTTGTTACAACTTCATCTAAAACACATACTTAAGGAGTGCAAATAACTAAGGAAGAGAATACAGCAGATGCAGAATGGCTTACATTTTCTGAACAGACTTGACTAACCAGTACAATGCGAGCTGATACATTCCTCAACTTACCATGGAAACAGGAAACTGGGGATCATACCAAACACTATTGAAATGAATGGCTTCTGCTGGAAATTACGAAAATGGTATCAATAGATATAAACAATTCAAAAACGAATTTTAGTTCTCACTACTGTGTTAAAGTGGCTCTAGAGTGTCGATGTTCTCATACAAACTTAAATATATGTTATCATACAGATTTACTTAACTTAAATATATGTATTCATAATGTATTACAGTATATAAACAAGTTAGTACCCAGTTGGGGCTGTAAGGAAAGGCGGACATACTTTATTATAAATACATATATTTAAGTAAATTTGTATGAGAACATATATATTTAAGTTTGTATGACGGTAATGAGAACTAATGGTAATGAGAACTAAAAATTGTTTTTGAATTCTTTATTTCTATTGATACCATTTTTGAGCATTTGATATAGATACTTATGCCTTATTGATATTCTGCTGGAAGTTATCATAGACTCATTATTCTGGAGGACCTTAAAATTCATAGAGAGGGTACATCTTTAGGAATTTTCTGTGTCCTCCAGAGCAATGCCACGTTAACTTCCAGTGCAAGTATCACCTGGAGGACCTAGAACAGTGGTTGTCAGCCTGTGAGTCCCCAGATGTTTTGGTCTTCAACTCCCAGAAATTCTAACACCTGGTAAACTGGCTGGGATTTCTGGGAGTTGTAGGCCATAACACGTGGGGACCCACAGGTTGACAACCACTGACCTAGAATATTTCTAGGGAGGGCATATTTTGTTGTATGTGAGTTGGTGAAACTGAGCGTATTGGTCCCCAGGTCATTTTGCAATGTAATTCTGTTACGTTGAGATGAAGTTGAAAATTTCAAATTGTAGATGCTTATCTGTTTGTATAAATTTTGTTGTTGTGGCCTATATCTAAAATCCAAATGTTGTAAGTTTTGGAAAAGAAATTGAAAGAACATTCATCCAGTAATATCAAGTCAAACATGTACTGAAATAACTTGAAGTAAACATGGAAAAATTAAATTCATAGATAATTGTTGGGTTCAGTGACATTTGCATTGCTTTCTAATGCTTGAACATCTAGTTAAAAGTCAAAAACATTTTCAAACTATAGTTTAATTGTGTTTATTCTTGGAATCAATATGGTCATTACAGTTTTAAAATTTTCTTTCTAAGCAGCTGATGACATAAAGCCATGCCCGCGCTGTGCTGCTTATATAATAAAGATGAACGATGGAAGCTGCAATCACATGACGTGTGCTGTGTGTGGTTGTGAATTCTGTTGGCTGTGTATGAAGGAGATCTCAGACTTGCATTATTTAAGGTATATATGAGAAATAGTTTTAAATGTATAAAAATGTAATTTCTCTTGGAAATGCATATTTAATATATTTTGTAATTTATGCCATCATGAAATCCTGATGCATTGGCTTTTAAACTGCTTGAAAGGGAAATCTTCTGGTGTTAGCAAAAGAGAGTTCTCCCTTAGGGTGTCTACTGCAGAAGTACATGCTTACCTGTTATTCTGGCTTTTAATTTTTTAATGTTTACATCCCATTAGTTTTAATTTCTAAGGTTTGTTTACAAGTGCTTATTCGTTTAACATGTATTTTAGCTGTGTGATGCCTACTTTGTTGTAATGTTTCACCATTTTCTTATGTTGATGAATAATGTGTTATTAGTTGATTTGTGATTTGTTTATTTCTTTTTAGGCAGGGTAGAAATAAAGTTTTATTATTATTATTATTATTATTTATTATTACCAAATTACGCTCCAGACCTTTTACGTTAGTCTGTTAACAATGTATAAAGTTTTGTTCTTGTCAGGCTGCCATACTTTCACTTTGATTTCTCTGTGTGGCAGTCTTGGTTCCCAATAGGACATAGTCCTTCCATGTCTTTGGTCACAGACTTTGGAGCTTATGCCCAGGGATAATTAAGACATGTGGAGCATACATAATGCAGTCTTACCCCCTTTTTTTTGAAGGCAAAGCAACACAAAGCCTAATTTGTCAAATGGTTTTCAAGAAATTGACCAAAACAGGGTGTCAAATACACCTTCCATCCCAGGCTAAAGAACCCTGATTTAATACATAGACCAAGAAATGTTTGTTCAAGTTTCAATTGTTAAATCATGCTCTCCCCCAAATTTAGCTCCAGTTGTGTAACAAAGCATATTCACATGGCGTTAAAAAGTATATACATGTTGAGTCCTTTATACAAAATGCTTAGGAATAGGGTTTTTTTTAATTTAGGTTTTTATTTTTATTTTTGAATATCTTATTTGCATATACATGATGAATGAAGGGTAGGGAATAAGAGAAAGTCACATTGCTGCCAGAATTCTGATAAGGGAAAAGGGGATAGGAATCCAATTAGAAAAAGCCCTTGCAAGAAGCAGACATCCTGGATCCTTCTCTGGCACACTTTCCACATTCTTAGCAAAGTAGCCTTGCACTGGGTTGGTTATAGGTGGCCATAAACAGTGTCGCTTCACTCTCGCTGTCATGGCCTATTGAATCTCCACCGCAAAATAAAGAGACCAGACAAAAGATGTGAAGAAATAAATGGGCCGTTTATTGACCTAATTAGAAAACTATAATTGAGCTAAGTAACTAGTTGTGGGGGAACACTGCGGCATGGGTAATGGTGTTAGGCCAGGCATCATTCTCAGACTACCTGTCAAGCCAACCACTGGGCAAAACACCTGACCTCGAAGGCACTCCACATTGATGGTTTGCTGACATGGCCTGCCATTACTGGGAGGCCATCCCTGGGAACTCTTCCCCCCCCCCTTGAGCCATAGAGCCCCAAAGGAAAGAGGCAAACCCCCCAAGGTAAGCCCTAAAGGAGATTCAAGTGCTTCCCTCCAGTCATCAGGTTGGCCCCTTCTGTCTGGAGGTATGTGTTTCCAGGGCATCTGCTTTTTACATGGGCCTTTATAAGTGAAGTCTTTCCCCATTCTCCCTGTTGTCTTTCCTTCCTTGGAACACCTTGTGGAAAATCTCAGGAGGCACCTATGACTACCCCTTTCCTCAAAGGCAGCAAAAAGTTTTAGTTTTTGAAGTGTTTCAAATAAGGAAGATTCAACCTGTGTAAAATATTTTTTGTACTTGAATATGCATTTTCATATCAATCTATTTAATCCCCATTTCCCTTCCATTTGTTTTAAAAATTAAAACGTTAGGCAATGAATTATTAATGGCTACATACTGACTATCTGTATTAAATAGTAATTTGATTACATATGAATGGTAACTTACAATGGTTCTTTCTTTTAGTCATTGCTTGACAAGACATAACTGAATTGTCTTTTGTAGTCCCTCAGGTTGTACCTTTTGGGGGAAAAAACCTTGGAGTCGGAAGAAGAAAATACTGTGGCAGTTGGGAACGCTTGTTGGTGCACCTGTCGGAATTGCCTTAATAGCAGGCATTGCTATTCCAGCTATGATTATTGGAATCCCAGTTTATGTGGGGCGTAAGGTAAAGCGATTGTATTTTTTAATGCCATTTGAGTAGACAGTATTCCGATATAAAAGGAATGCTGTTTGACCAGTATTACACTGTATGTTGTTTTGATCTCACCCTAACATTTTCATTTTTATCTATTTTTTTCTAGTTTTTTTAAATGTATTTGTTTTTCCTTATTAAATTGTGAAAGCTTTGTCGACATATGACTTTATTCCCTGTAGTCTCACAATATAACCATTTTCAATTTCCTTATGTAACACTATTTTTGTTCCTGGGTTACAAATGTCATTTTCTAATTGGTTCTGTCATAAAAACATGGGAAAGGTTTCTTAAACTTCAGAAACTTTGTTGCAGTCTGCACATTGAAAGGTTAAAAATTGCATATTTTCATTAAGGAAATTACAAACTAAGTGCATAGAGCCCTAGACTGAAGGAAATAATAGTACTACCCGCAGACAGAAAAATGAAGTTTCTGGAGTATAACAACTGCTTTCAAAGCAAGTACCACACAATTAAACAGGAAATAATACTTTCAAACCAGGAACAGATTTTTTTTTTCAAATTTTGTTACATAGTGTTATCATCACTATTGTTAGTGGAACTATGGAAGTGCTCATTTTGGAGATTTAGAGTAAAGTGTAATAAATATGTTGATTACTTCATCACACTAGAGAATGTATCCAGTTTAAATCTGGTTTCTGCCTCCTGCAGAATTCTGGGGTTTGTAGTTTAGCAAGACTGTTAAAGGCTCCTCCCTAAACTACAAACCCCAGAATTCTGCAGGAGGCAGAAACCAGATTTAAATTGGATTCATTCTCTAGTGTGGTGAGATAGTATGCCTACTTGAAGGGTGAGAATTGAGTTATTTGGGTTAACATATAGTTGAAGGAGGGGAACATGTGAATCACTGGTGCACAGAAAACATTGTTTGGGAGAAATTGCTTTTTGAGGAATGAAGAGTAAAAGGTTTGGGTTAGTTGCATAGTGTATGAAATATGCAAGAAAAAGAGGCAGATATAAAAGTGGTAGAATACTATATATGAATTTTGTAAGTAAATCTGCCATGAGATGGAGATTTTTTGCAACATTCACCATGTACATATCAAACGGAAGTAATGAAGTTTTATTAGAGGCAGGTTTATACCTTAAGGACATACAGAATATGTATGGTAAATAGGTTGAAGGAACCATTTCTATATTTTGTAATATTCCAGCTGTGATATGCACAATGAACTCTAAAATCCTGTTATTTTCTTTTTCTTGCTAAGATTCACAATCGCTATGAGGGCAAAGACATTTCAAAGCATAAGAGGAACTTAGCCATTGCAGGTGGTGTAACTTTATCTGTAATTGTTTCACCAGTGGTAGCTGCAGTCACTGTAGGTAAGTATATTTACTAGCTAAAATGATCAGAAAAATATTTTCTTAGGTAATGTATTACACCAAGATAAATCATGTATATCTGAATTGAGGGGCCGTGGTGGTACAGTGGGTTAAACCACTGAGCTGCAGAATTTGCTGACTGGAAGGTCAGTGGTTTGAATCTGCAGGATGGGGTGGACTCCTGTTGTTAGCCCCAACTTCTGCTAACCTAGCAGTTCAAAAACATGCAAATGTGAGTAGATTAATAGGTACCGCTCCGGGGGGAAGGTAACGGCGCTCCATGAAGTCATGCCGGCCACATGGCCTAGGAGGCGTCTACAGGAAGCACCGGCTCTTGGGCTTAGAAATGGAGATTAGCACACCCCCCCCCCCCGAGTCAGACTTGACTAGATTTAATGTCAAAGGGAAACCTCTACTTTTTATATCATAATTGAAATGTGAAGTACAAAAATTGGATGTTAATTTCTCTAGTTTAACATTTTTTTTAATTCTGTCATTGTTTTGGGGATATTCATCCTACATCCTGCCATATTTGAACAGTACTAACAAATACATAAACAATTGTGGAAAGGCATGTAGTTTAAAAGGCAACACATACAGAACGCTGAACCTTTGATTTCTAATACAATCCTGTTGCTTTACCTGAGAGATGATATAAACAATGGGCTTAAAATTAATATTAGACTATATTAATTCCATAAGGTTGTATATCAGAACCTTGTAGATTCCCACACACTGAAGAATTATCTTTTTAAAAACAATGGCCTGTATTGCACTCTTGACAAAGCCAGTCTACTTAACAAAATATTTCTGGACCTCTCAAACTTTTGTGCTTCCTACCCTCTGTTTTGTTGAATTTTGGAATAAAAAGTTTCATAACAACATTTATTGCATTGTTTATAAGTATGGTGTTAGTGATTGTGGATATTTTACTTGAAGGATAATTTAAATGCGCTATGTTCCATTGTAGGATCATAACATTAATTCTAACAATATCATCTCAGAAATCAAGAGCTATCTGAATCGGGTTCTGGTGGCTTGTAAACAGACTTTGATTTGCTATATTACATCATTATCTAAGTAGCAGGCAGAGATCAATCTATTTTTTATTTTTTAAGTTGATTGTATTATATAACACAATCCCTAACAAGCCTCTCAGAAAGGCAGTGATGAAAAGATACATTTTATATTAAAATATGCAGTCATAAGACATAAATTTAAAATGTCAAAAGTGTTGCTTCACACCAAAACTAGTTTAACAACCTTAAGAAGCTGGAATGTAATTCTTCCACCTGGTGTTTCTCCTAGTTATCTTTTGAAAAGTAGGTGTAGTAGCACTCTCTTGAAAAATGGAGTCTTTGCTTTGAAGATGTATGTGTGCTTAATACATGCTTTAAATGTCTCATTTAAAAGATAAGATTCATAGTTACAAAAAGTGTATATATAGACCTACAAAGTAAAAAAGAAGGTGTTGTAGGCATATTTCTATGTTACCAAACTCCTGTATCTAGGAGATCATAGGAATGGGGTGTGTTGTCTTCCTACGTATTGAAGGCCGATGTGCTTTCTCTTACGTTAATTTTGTTGTAGTGATGGCACATGGGTTAAACCACTGAGCTGCAGAACTTAATGATCCAAAGGTCGGTGGTTTGAATCTGGGGAGCAGGGTGAGCTCCCACTGTTAGCCCCGGCTTTTGATAACCTAGCAGTGCAAATGTGAGTAGATCAATAGGTTATGCAGGAAGGTAATGCTGGCCAAATGACCTTGGAGGTGTCTATGGGCAACGCCGGCTATTTGGTGTAGAAATGGAGATGAGCACCACCTCCCAGACTCAGACCCGACTAGACCTTCTTAGTCTCTTAAATGGCACAATTAGGAGATACAGATTATTTTATAAAGAGGTACACGATGTATCCAAATGCATTGTAATGTCCTTCATTTTCTTTCCAGGTATAGGTGTCCCAATTATGTTGGCCTATGTGTATGGCGTAGTTCCCATCTCCCTTTGTCGAAGTGGAGGCTGTGGCGTATCTGCTGGAAATGGGAAAGGTGTCAGAATAGAATTTGATGATGAAAATGATATAACTGTTGGTGGAACCAATGCAGCAGTAGGTAAGGGATATTATGATTACTATTATTTGGGATGTCGTCCATATTTCTGCTATTTCTTGGCTAGTGAGGTTCTTATTGAGCCATTAGGAACCATTATGACATATTGTATGCTCTGGTTCTTGATTATTCGGCAAACACTTTGTTTCTTGTGCCACAACCCATAGTGATCCCTCTCTGTCAGGAGATGAGTAGCTGCAGTCTACAATCACCAGAGCCATTTAAACTAGAAGCTGCCTAACACCACACTAATTCACATGCCCTTTCTCTATTGGTGCCCTCTTGAAATCGGCAGTTAAGTTTTTTGCAATGACTGCAGTGAGGAAATTGGTAAAAGTTTGTTAGATACTGCTTGCCCCAGCAAGCTGTTACTGCTGCTGATTAATTTATTATTATCACTGTTATCATCTCCCCCACCCGCAAATTGGTTAATTCTACTTTAATATTCATGACAAAAAACTCCTCACAATATCAAAACTATTCCAACATTAGGTTTAAAAGAATACAAACAATTTTTAAAATGATGAAATGTTGTTTAAAACAGTTCAGTTTAGAACATTACAGCACCTGCTGACCTGTTCTTTAAAAACCTGCTATTTTAAAAGCCTGATGAAATGATAATGAGGAGAAGCCCATTCTGGCCTCCCTTGGAAAGGAGTTCCAGAATTTGGCAGAACTACTCAAGAAGTCCCCCTCTGTTATCCCCTCCCCACTTTCCTTTTCAAGAAAAAAGTGCTCTTTGAAATGAAAATATAATTTGCTTTTTTCTGTTTTCTTCCATTTCCTTTAAACTCGCCTGTAGTCAGTAGATACGTAGTAGATGCTTTCTTGCCCTTTCAGCTATATTAGTCTGGTACCAATAGCTCACTTTCAATTAATGGGATGGATGGAAAAGCTTAATAAAATGTTTTTCCCATTATTTTTTTAACTGCCACCCCTTTTCAAATGTAGATACCACATCAGTAGCGGAGGCACGTCATAACCCTAGCATTGGAGAAGAGAGTGTTGGAGGATTAACTGGAAGCCTGAGCGCAAGTGGCAGTCACATGGACAGAATAGGAGCCATTCGGGATAACCTGAGTGAGACGGCCAGCACCATGGCTCTGGCAGGAGCCAGCATAACAGGGAGTTTATCAGGAAGTGCAATGGTCAACTGCTTTAACAGGTAAAAGAATTTGGCCAGTATTAGCCCAGCGTTGAGTCCTGTTTTTGTGTCTAAGAAACAAATTGCACCGAGAGTATGTTGCAGCTACTTACGGTGATGCTATCATATCAATGTCTTTTGATTATACTTTGTCATACGGGCAGTTTGAACACAGTGATTATATACACTTGGAATAAAGGAGAGCTCTCTTTCTTGATTTCTGTGGCTCTCAACTGTAATGAATAAGGTGAAGTACTTTAAGTAACCGGTGATGCCCAGGTTACGTATTTTGTAACGCTACTTATAAGAAATACCCATGGTTTCATTTCAGGTTTTATGAATGCTCCCATTAGAAATGCATAGGTCTCTTTGGATGGGAGTGGAGTAAAGCTCCCATCATCCTGTCAATCCATCCTGAAACCTTGCCAGTATAAAGTTGGACTACAACTCCCATCATTGTCTGTCATTGCCCTCCAAACCCTGCCAGTGTTTAAGATAGTCATGATGGGTATGGGTGCCAAGTTTGATCCAGATCCATTGGCAGAGGAGGTGCTTTGAATGTTATTTTCCTGCTTCTTGGCAGAGGGTTGGACTGGATGTCCCACGAGGTCTCTTCCAACTCTATGATTCTATGAGTCATGGTACTCTCTGGATGTAGGTGGACTGCAAGTCCCATCATCCTCTGTCATGGTCTCCCAAAGTCCGCCAATATTTTAAGTTGGCTGTGATGAATATGTGAAACTATGGCATAAGGAATTGTGTCTTTGGGTCTAGGAATAATTGGGTTAAGCCTTGGAAGTTTCAGGAATAATAGGGGGGAAGGGCGGGAAGGCTGCTTTAGGTTGGAGAACACTTGGGATACCACTGTAATCTGAGCCTACTTGCCACATTAACTCTGGAGGAAGGAAAGTATTGCGTTTGGCAACCCATTTAGGATTTCACACAGTATTGTAGTGATAAATTTTATACATTTGATTCCCCCCCCCTCCAAAATTGGAAGGTGGGCCATACTATATGTTGCAAACTCATCATTAGAAACCTAATAAGAAACATGACTCTCATTGTCAGTCCCAACATCCAGAGTACCGTGATCATTAGACACAGTCACAGGCTGAACTCCAACACTATACTTTAACTGCAGTATAGTTTGAAAACTAGATAATTACTGAAATAATACTTAATTTCTCCCGTAGGTTGGAAGTCCAAGCAGATGTGCAGAAGGAGAGATCCAGTTTAAGTGGAGAATCGGGCACCGTTAGCTTAGGAACAGTTAGTGATAATGCCAGCACCAAAGCAATGGCTGGATCCATTATAAATTCCTACATCCCGTTGGACAGGTAAGACTGATGGTGTAGAAACTGGGTGAGGAGGAATTTTCCCTCACCTAAGCAATACAAAGGCACAAATATTCAGTATGAAAGTACTTAAATCAGTGATCGCAACATGAATGAGTTCTCCTAAATGGAAATGTCTCTGGTATGATTGTGACTAGGCTTTCTAGGATTTAGAGCTTTATATCTTTTTCAAAAAAAAATCAATCAAAAATTCAAAACGAGATACAATAGACTTAGCCTGCCTGAAATTTTCTCTTAGATGTGTAACACAGAGTCATCTGAATTCAGGTTTATGGTGGATAGCCTATGGCTACTTGCTGATAAAGAAAACTTTTATCTGTAGTTAGCATTGGAACAACTGAAAAGCACCTTGTTCTTCATAGATGTTTCCATGTGTGAGCATGTATCTGTATAAATAGTCACATATTTGTGTATGTTTAAAAGTTTAAAAGCATATAAGTAGCACTTGTCACAGGATTGGATGTGGTTAATCTATCTTTCCACCCGCCGCCCCGCTCTCACTATCTATAGAGATTAAAGTGATATAAAGAGCAGAACAGGATGGTTTAATTAATAAGCAAAAAGTTTCAGTTTCTGTTCTCTGCAGTTGCTTAAAATAAAAGTGAGCTTGTAAAACAAGCTGGCAATTTTTAGATCACACAAGTTAATATTCTCAACATGTAGCCAAACATTTCAACTCAGAACATTGGAGCCGCTCTGATTTTCTCTGTTTTAAAATGAGGTACTGTCTTATTCAAGCATTTTACATAAAAAAGGAAATTCCTGGATCCATAGTCTCATGACTTTAACACTAGAAGATCTCAACTTAGAGCAACTACATCCTCATATTTAGAATAGTAATATAATAATAATAATAACTTTATTTTTGTACCCTGCCTCCATCTCCCCAAAGGGAGAATAGAGCATTATAAATATAAGTCCAGCACAATAGTAAAGTGCATGGACAAAATTTTGGATCCTAGTTGCCTGTATCTTGGGAGGTCTGACTTGACCACAGTGGTCCACACTCTTGTTACATCCCCAATAGATTACTGTAACGCGCTCTACATGGGGTTGCCTCTGAAGACCACTCGGAAGCTCCAGCTAGTCCAACATTCGGCAGCCAGGATGTTCACTGGACCGGGGTACTGGGAGCGCACAACTCCCCTGTTACACCAGCTCTACTGGCTGCCTATTAGCTTTCGAGCAGAATTCAAAGTGCTGACTTTAGCCTATAAACGGTTCTGGCACAGTTTACCTGTCCTCTACGAACCACCAAGGGCGTTAAGATCATCTGGGGAGGACCTGCTCTCCGTCCCACCTTCTTCGCAGTTTCGACTGGTGGGGATGAGAGACAGGGCCTTCTCCGTGGTGGCCCCTTGGCTGTGGAACTCTCTCCCCAGTGATATTAGATCTGCCCCCTCCCTCCTGACCTTTTGGAAAAAAACTCAAATCCTGGCTTTGGGATCAGGTGTTTGTGCAATAAATTGATCAACTGGGAAAAGAATGTTTTAGTGGACTGCAATGGACTGATTTGGATTATGTTGTGAACCGGCGAACCGTTTTGAATGCTTATAATTGTTTTAATTGTATTAATTGTAGATGTGTGTTTTAATGTATTGCTTTTTGGCATCTAATGACTTTCCTACTGTAAGCCATCCTGAGTCCCTCTTCGGAGGTGAGAGGAACAGGATAGAAATGCCCAAAATAAATAAATAAATAGTTGGGGTCAAGCTATCTGGGGGATTGTCTAGTCAAGGGCACAGTGGAATAACCATGTCTTTAAATCTTTGTGGAAGATGGACAGGGTGGGTACCAGGACTGCTGACCAAAGGCTTGCTGGTTCAAATCCAGGGAGTGAGGTGAGCTCCTGTCTGTCAGCTTCAGCTTCTCATGCGGGGACATGAGAGAAGCCTCCCATAGGAAGGTAAAACATCAGGGCGTCCCATGGGCAATGTCCTTTCAGATGGCCAAATCTCTCATATCAGGAGCGACTTGCAGTTTCTCAAGTCGCTCCAGACATGGGAAAAAACCCTTTAATAATGGGGTTATGCTGATAGTGAATGATGATAAGATATCTGCCCACAACCTCCCATCTTGGATTATGAATATATCTCACCTTACAATACTCATGAAGCAAGCAGCCAACTTTTTTTAAATGTGTGATAATATATTTAAGGGCTTATTTGCAAGATTTCTAGAGCTGATGGGGCTGTTTGTGTAGCACATTTCCCTCTATGAACATCAAGGAAAATGCCCCTCCACATGAAAAGTCATAAACGTTCCAAAATTATGAACTCATGTGAAAAAATATACAAAGGAAATGATGTCATAAGATGCCATATGTCTTCTGAACACACCCTTCATAGGGATGGCTAGCATTCACAATATCAAGCAGGAGGAGTATGATCCCTGTATGGAAGTTTGTCTATAGCGAATGTTGTGATGAATGGCAGACTGGGTAATCAAGTTTAACGGTTTAATCTTTTACATTTTTGGTAGTTTGTTTATAGTTTGGCTAAAATAACATGGCTGTTTGTTATAGCCATAATGATGGGGTTCTGTCCTTTCTGTTTCCTAACCAGGGACGGCAGCAGCAGCATGGAAGTGCAAGTAGACATTGAATCGAAGCCAACAAAATTCAGACACAATAGTGGAAGCAGTAGTGTTGATGACGGTAGTGCCGCAGGTCGTAGTAACGCTGGTTGTTCCTCAGCCTGCTTGTCAGAGAACAAATGTAGTGCCACCAAGCGGTCCAAAGATGCATCAGCAGGGAAAAAATGCAAAGGTAAACTAAGAAAAAAGAGTAGCGCGAAGATTAACGAGACCAGAGAGGACATGGATGCTCAGTTGTTGGAGCAGCAAAGTACAAACTCCAGTGAATTTGACTCTCCCTCCCTCAGTGACAGTATCCCATCTGTAGCTGATTCTCACTCAAGTCACTTTTCTGAGTTTAGTTGCTCTGATATGGAAAGTATGAAAACCTCATGTAGCCATGGCTCCAGTGATTATCACACTCGCTTTACTACGGTTAATATTCTCCCAGAGGTAGAAAATGACCATTTAGAAAACTCTCCACACCAAAGTGGCAACTTGTTGCTGATCCCAGCGGCTCCAAACTCTGAGGTTCCCCAACTGAGTTACATTGCTGAAGAATGTGTTCATAATGGGACTTCCAGTGGTGCAGATGTGGGTACTAGGGAAACACCGAAAGAAACCAACAACAATCATTCACAACATGCTGTTGAATTAAACACTACAATTCAGACTGAGATTTAAACCTTTTTTGTGCTGCATAAATCTGTTTACCACTAAGAGCCCTAGTCAGGTAACTTGAAGTGGCCAGGAGAAGCAAAGCTCCGATGCAATTTACTTTTTATATATGTCTCTATTAAGGCTTACGTGGAACTCTGTTGCGGAGCTATGTGAAGTAACATGAAGGTTTTAACAAGTGCATTACAATGAAACAGTATGTTGATGTTTTGTATTCTTGCCATAACTTTGCTGAAGGTCTGTATTTGGTGTACTTGGGTGCGGGAGAAGATGGCTCACAATAAAGGCTAGAATGACTGCTTGGTTCAAGTTTCATGTGGAACTTCCGAAGTAGATTTCTAGCACACAGCAGCGTCTTAACGTCATGCCGCTGTAAGACAGTACCTAGCAAAAGTAAATTGCTGTAATCATACCAAATATATTTCAGTGTGACAATTTTTTTTCCTGGAGCAGAATGTAATCTAAGTAATGCTGAGACACACATTTTTTGAGCAAGGCTATGGTATTTAGCTTAACCTTAAATACAAAAAAAGGTACTTGAAATATAATAGTTAGCAAAATGACGCCTCCGTGTTAAGACAATGGAGGTAATTTAATTATACTTTCAACTGACCACAGGAGATAAGGTTTATGATAGCTACATATTGTAAAATCATTTTAAGTTGTAATCATTGTAGAGAATCTGATTGTCACCTTTCACAAGGGGACTTTGTTATGCTGTTTAATTCTTGGTGCCTTTTGGAGAGAAGACTGGGGTTCTGAGTGCCTGGTCTTATACTTTCACTGTATACAAGTTTTCCGGAATGTCCTCTTTTGCCAGCTTTTTGGAATCTAAAGGAAAACTATAGCAGATCAGTGTACTGTGGTAGATTAAGGAGTATCATAATACTGAAGTATTAGACGACCAAAGACTCACTCAGGCTTTTTAGCAGTCAACTTTTCTGACATCCCTTTGCAAATCACTTGCGGAGGGAAAAAGCACAGTGCCGAGCTTGCACATATACAAAAGCTGAGCTCTAGCTATAGCTAGCTTGGGGAGGGGAGCCCTGTTTGCCCTGCTTGTGGATGCTCTTTAGCTGAACACAAGGTTGAAACTAGCTTAGGCATCTGCACTGTGAGATGCTTGCTACACAGTTCGTGAAGATTTACCTCTGAACTCACCTGAGAGAGAGAGACATGAATCTTGGCAGAACAGTCTCCAATATTTTGTTTTGTGGTTTGTTTTTATTTTTAATTATATTGTTTTTGGTAAGTTCCCCTTAATGGTGCTACTGAAAGTTTAGCATATGCGAAGATATCTGCCATGGGCTGCAGTCCTCTTCCAGGTTTCCCTTTACCATTTTCTTTAACCACCTAACACTAGTAGTGCCAGATACATTACTTGGTAACACTTGTTATGATATTTGTATATTTGCTATTTTCATTTGCTCAAGATGTGTGTATACTGCATTTTACCTGAAATAAATGTATGAGTACTATTTCATTTGTCTTCTCTCCACTGAACAAAACCACTGTTACTCACAATACAAGTAGTCATTAGATTTGGGTTGCTGTGAGTTTTCCAGGCCGTATGACCATGTTCCAGAAGCATTCTCTCCTGACGTTTTGCCCACATCTACGGGAGACATCCTCAACAGTTGAGAGGTCTGTTGGAAACAAGGTATGTGAGGTTTATATATCTGTGTAATGTCCAGGGTGGGAGAAAGATCTCCTGTCTGCTTGAGGCAAGTGTGAATGTTGCAATTGACCACCTTGATTAGAATTTAATGACCTTTCAGCTTCAAAGTCTCACTCATTTCTGTTGAAATTGTTCACATGCTTGCTGATTTCACAAACCTGAGAAGTCAGCCATAGTAGAGCATCTGATGAACCAACTTGGACACAACATATTATTTGAGAGCACAGAAATCCTGGACCACCCAACAGCAACCATGCCAGATTACACAGAGAAGCCATTGAAAGCCACAAGCATGTGGACAACTTCAACAGAAAGGAGAAAACTGAAAATTAACAAAATCTGGCTACCGGTATTTTAAAAATTTCTAAAATCAGGACAGTAAATAAAGAGCAACACTCAAAAAACAGGGGAATTCCAGACAATAATCAATCAGAGCCAGCTAATAATTCCCAAAAAAGGATTCCCCCAGGCAGCAATCAGCCAGGCTTTGAAGCTGCAATGCCATTAAATGCTAATCAAGCTGGTCAGTTGCAAAATTCACATTTTCCTCAAGCAGACAAGAGTTCTTTCTTCCACCTCGGGCATTCCACAGATAGATAAATCCCACTTGCCTATTTTCCAACAGACCTGTCAACCTCTGAGGATGCCTACCATAGATGTGGGCAAAATGTCAATACATAATGCTTCTGGAACATGGCCATACAGCCCAGAAAACCCACAGCAACCCAGTGATTCTGGCCATGAAAGCCTTTGGCAATACAGTCATTAGATTTTCTTTCTTCCTGCAACACCCTATGTTTACTTTCAAAGCATGGTACCTACAAGTAGAATACCTTGCATTTCAGCCCCTCCCTTAATTAAAATTGTCTTTTCCATAAGATTGGCTTTAAATATTTATGGATTACATTTCCCCACAATGAAAGGTTGAACATCATGGGATCAATTGCTTCTCCTTCTTCCCCCATAAGCGGGATGGTACAGATCTTTCAAGAGTGCCCTCCAGTAAGTAAAATGCCTGGTTAAGACCAGTCTTCATTCCTGCCTCATGGACACATTTTTCTCATTCTTTGCTTCACAAGATCTTTCTTATAACAGCAATAAAACGGCATCAACTTTCCTCCCCTTCCTCATCAAGACACACTCCTCCCAAGTAGGAATTTTCTCTCACATGTAGAGACTTATTTTTCCCACTTCATGGGCCAAGTAGGCTAATCCTTGTCCTCCTCAGACAAATAAGGGAGTCCATGTAGGGCAGTGGTTCTCAACTTGTGGGTCCCCAGGTGTTTTGGCCTTCAATTCCCAGAATTCCCAGCCAGTTTACAAGCTGTTAATGGTTTCTGGGAGTTGAAGGCCAAAACATCCGGGGACCCACAGGTTGAGAACCACTGATGTAGGGCTAGCAGGTCAGGGGAAACCCCTCCATTCTTGGGATGGCATGAGAAGCTGTCCACTCCATTTGGCACTTGTGTACCATTCAGACAAGACAGGAGTCCCATGTCCTTTTTCAGCTGAAACTATGAGGCTCCACCCCTTACCTGACAGTATTTTCTAACCTAGTGTACTAACTGGATATGTTTGCTCTTTTATTTCAAATTTTGTGTGAAAAAAATAGAAGAGTAAGGATAGAAATGAGAGGGTGGGTGCTAGAGAAGGTAAGATTACTCTAGCAAGGGGAAGGAGTCAGTGGAAGTATAAAATAAAGACGATTTCCTCTCCTTGGTGGCAGATCAGCTGGTTTGGGGAGTGGGGTGGATAGAAGAAAGTAAATACTCAGATGGCGGCCAATCTGCATGTCTGTGAGAACAAGGAAGAGGAATTAAGGAGTGTTTTCTTAAGTGCGAGAGAGACAGAGGAGTGAGATGTGTAAGCTTGTAATATGTCTGGTGAAAAAAAGGGGGGAAAAACATGACTCCTAAGTTTTTGTTGTTTTTTCCATGTCAGGAATGGCTTGAGAAACTGTAAGTCACTTCTGGTGTGAGAGAATTGGCCGTCTGCAAGGACGTTACTTAGGGGATGTTTTGATGTTTTACCATCCTTCTGGGAGGCTTCTCTCACGTTCCTGCATGGGGAGCTAGAGCTGACAGAGGGAGCTCATCTGCACTTTCCCCAGATTCGAACCTCTGACTTGTTGGTCTTTAGTCCTGCCGGCACAAGGGTTTAACCCATTGCACCACTATGATCTTCTAACTCTTAAGTGAAAGATGTGCTAAATATTATACAATTGGGGAGAAAAAGGTAGAAAGGGGAATCCCAGGCCTCAATTGTTGGAGAAAAATTTGGCAGCAAAATGTACAAAGGTAGTTTCAGAGCAGCATCTTCAAATCCACAATTTCCAGGTGATGTTACAACTCGGCTCTTCATTTTGGGCATGTATGGATTCCAGGGGAACGGGAGGGTCTGTTTGGGAAAGCAAGTACACAATTTGGCCGTGAGCAGTGTCTCTAGCATCATTGCTGCAGAAATGTGGAGAGAATAAAACAGTCCCAAGACAGCAAAGTGATTTGTGGTGTTGTGTGCCTTCAAGTCATTTCCAATTTTTGGCACTTCTAAGGCAAAACGATCACATATTATTTATTTACCATTGAAAAATATGGTGCCTGATGTCATGAGTTTTTTAAAAAAAACAATATTTAAACATCTAACTAATCCTGTATAATGTTACACAGAACAGCACATAATTTGTCTAGTTGCAGAGCTCTGAACGCGAATTAACATGAGACCAGGTACTTCCAGACTAAATTTGAAACCTAGAATTACTAATCTAAAATACGTTTGCACTTTTTTTTTCATGTCAGGAGCGACTTGAGAAATTGCAAGTTGCTTCTGGTATGAGAGAATTGGCTGTCTGCAAGGACGTTGCCCAGGGGATACCCGGATGTTTTATGTTTTACTTTCCTTGTGGGAGGCTTCTCTTATGTCCCCACATGGGGAGCTGGGGCTGACAGAGGGATCTCAACCCACTCTCAGATTTGAACCGCTGATCCATCAGTCAGCAATCCTGCTGGCACAAGGGTTTAACCCATTGCACCACTGGGAGCTCCAGTTTGTGCTGACTTCCCTGAGTTGGATTGGGGAATAATTTTTCAGAGGCTTTTGATTCTGAATCAGCAAGTCAGAGGAAGGGAGAAGGATTTTGCAGTGAATTGGCCTGTTCAATTGAAAAGGGTTGAAAAGCAGACACTCAAACCTGAATGACGATGTTCCACTCCTGATTCCAGATTGTGTAAAAGTAACAGCATGTCGCAATTTAACAGCACAGGAAGCAAAATGAACTTTCTTGAACTAAAGGCACTGAGGTTAGCACTACTCAGATTTGCATCAGCAGTTCAATTATGCTGTGTTCAAGTTTGGACAGACAATATGTATCTGGGCTACATCTCAAATCAGGGAGGTTTACATTCCATACTACTGAGAAAAGAGGCAAGTTCTGGTGGGCAGAAAACGTAGAATCAATTAAAAGTTGTGCATGTGAAAGAAAGTGAAGTGTTTGGGTGGATTTCCTAAGTCTGAACAGGTTTTATCCAGGTGGATGGATGCGGGAATAAATGAAAGTGCCATTTCAAGTAGACTTACTGGCTTCAGTGAAGAATACCAGATTTAAAAAGTATTTTTCAATACATGGAAACAGTGCAGCAGAGGCAAATGATGCATTAACTGGGACCTTGGCTGAAGGAATGTCTTTATGCCTTCCCACTAGGACATGAGGGCTTTTGAGAAATGTTGATTTCAGGAAATACAAGTGGGACAGAGATATAAAGCATCTTCTCATAATGTGGGACCGTAGTCCTTGATTCAAGTCATTCTGTAAGAATGGCAATTATTAGGAACTCACCAACACCTTTCTTCCATTTATCGGAGAAGGTCTTAACTCTAATATCATAGCTTTTATGGGGAGAGTATTTTAATTCTGTGCCATACACATTCTTTTGGGTTAAATCCTCAAGATCTGTCACTAGAGAGAGTGCTTGGTAATAATTTTCCTTCTCATTGTGTTAGCTGTTAGTCTTTCTCTTACCTGCATGGGAAAAGGTTTATCAGGAGCCTTTCCTTAACCTGTCCAACAGCTATACATCACTACCCATCCTGGGATCCTGCATAGACTTAAATGCTTTCACTGTATCAACTTGAAAGCCTTCATAAGCAATACCTGTCCTGAAAAGTAATTTTTCTGATTATCTCCACTTACAATACATAAGAAAAGGGACTCTTTGGCCAGAAAAGGTAGTCTTTTAGTATAACTTAAAAGATTCTACTCTTGGTTCTTATGTTTATTCCAAAGCTGACTCCTTTTCCCAAGATCAGGAAGTTCATTTTGGAATCTTTTTGTCTAGGAAAAGCTTAAAAACTTGGCTTTTTCGGTGTGCTTTTGAGGAATGAACAACTAATTCCCATGCCATGTCCCATCCCAGTACCAATTTGTCTTTCTGATGCACTTCATCTCATCCTTCAGTGGAGATTAACCTCATTGTTTATCTCACCCGAGCCTTCCACTAGACACAACATCTTATCTATCTTCACCCATGGGTTTTACAATTTTTACCCTTCGCATTTGGCCCAGCTCGCCCTTGTTTAATTGTTTTAGCATTATACTTTGTTTTTATTATGATACTGTCATTATTTTCTTGCATTACTATGTTACTGTTAAGTATTTTTATTTGATGTTATCGTTTGTTTTGATTGTACTTTGTTTTATTGTAATTATTTGGGCTTGGCCTCATGTTAGCCACCCCGAGTCCCTTTGGGGAGATGATGTCAGGGTATAAATGAAGTTTATTATTTTATTATTTATTATTATCTTAAGAAACCATTGGAAAAGATCCTGAAAAACTTGGACACCTGAGGGGTATTCCAAACTTGTCTAAAGAGAGATTAGTTCCCTTTGATTGATTCTCTTTCCCCTTCCTTTTAGCCACAGTCCATAAGACTGCTCAACAGATAGATGAAGGCCTGGATCACTTCAAGCTATAAGTCCTAGAGATCCTTGTTGCTTACCTTACTATGAATCCCATTATATCAGTGGTTCTTGTCAATATGGCCTCCCTAGTGGGCATCTATGCATCTGCCAGCCAGCTACCTGGATGTTAGTCTTGCCATTGCGAATGACTATGAATCTGAAACTTTTGATTCTGCATAACTCTCATTTGACAGGCAAAGGCTCAAAAGGCAGCCAGTAATAGCGTATGTGAGGTACACCAAGAGTATGTGTTCCTACTGCTGATTTGGGGAGCTCTGTTATGTCCCATACTAGTACGTTCAGCCTTTCACTGCTAGGAAAAAAATAAATGTTGGCCCTCATGCATGTTACTTTCATTTCCAGGAGTGAAAGGGGACATCCTTCCCACACAACAAAGATTTAGTCGCTGCTTATGTTGACCCATTACAATTTCTAGTTGTCAGCAACTCATTCTTTTTGGTGCTATAGCTTCTTGTTTTCATTTCTTTTACCTTCTTGACTTCTAAGCTTTTGGGCATCTGATCATTTGGTCTACTTTTCACTAGAGGAAGCCCCTCAAAGGTCTGTACCATTCTTGTCTATCTGAAATATTGGACCAACCCATTACATATTTCACTGCTGGAAATCAATGTGCAGTTCTTACCTGTTTTTAAGGCATTTCCCTTTGTTCACATTTCTAAGAAGACATATTTTGTTGGATCCAGATCTGCTAACATAATGGGTTTCTCCAACCACCGAGAGATAGATTCTGATTACAGCTTTCCCCAGTGCCACAGGAGCATCCAGTTAGCAGGATTTTCTTAGCTGCACCCTACCCATGAAATGTATATTTTTATTTTCCCCCATCTACTCAGTAAGTATGTTGAGCCCTTAAAATGTTAAAATACTGTTTGCAAGGAATAGTCTATTTCACAGCTGTCTTAATCATTCTGATCTGGAAACAGAGATGTTTCTCTTCACTTAAAATCATTTTTCATACTGCTGTTTGTCTCATGATATGAACTGAATTATTCATAATCATTTATCAATAGGTCTTGTGAGTATAAATAAGACTATTCACATATGGTGAGCTCACAGCACACAGTCACCAACACAATGTTTTTTCAGAAATGTCTTCTCTCCTTTTCCCTCTTATGAAGTGAAATATTCCATTCATTCTTCCGGAAGGAACAGCAGCATCTGAGTATGTACTGGTGCCACCAGTTTGAGGTTACTATCATCCTTGGGAACAAGAACAATTGAGTAACTGAATCTTTCTACACCCTTTGGGGGGGAAATCACCTTTCCCAGTATTCCTTTTGAGTCTATTTAAAACAAGCATGTAAGCTGATCATACATTTGTTGAGTATGTTGAAACATTCAGAATTTATTCTTACTAATTTTAAAGGTTTATTGGAAGTTAAATTTTACTTCATTGTTTCCTTTGTCAATAGTAGATGCTAACAAATTGAATACAGTTACATGCATGGACTAATATCCGTGTATATGGCTAACATTGGCTTTGTTAGTATGATTTTGTAACAACAGTACAAAAATTATCCTGGTTAATATTTCTGACTACCTGTGGAATATCTTCAGATCAGTGTGATACAAGTGTTCCAAATTGTTTCAATTGAAAACAATAAAAAGACAATGTTCCAGGCTATTGGTGTGTGGCTATGTAAGCTATATTTATTTCCTTCACCCACACAACCAATTCTTTATATATCACACTGACACGGTTGCTTTTTGAATACTAGTTACAACCATATGGCTCTCATCTCAAGAATCTGGCAGTGTGTGGACTACTCTACCCATCTTCCAGATAGTAACTTCATACTTGTGGAAGAAAAAGAATGGCTAAGGAAGTGTGATTCAGTACTACTGTCAAAGACAGATGAGAAAATTCATACGTGGTGTGTAATTCATTGAAGGAATTCATGATTACAAGATGAAAATGTACTCACAGTCTAAAAAGTGGTTCTTAATCTGTGGGCCGTGAGGATAAAAATCTGGTCTGCGGGCCTCCTTCCTCTTTATTTATTGTATTTTATTTCCACCCCTTTTGCATTGCCTGCCACTCCTTTCCTATCACTGACCATGGCATATGTTCTGTATCCGAAACTAGAGCTGATATGGTCTATCTAATGCAATTTTCTGAATCGGCACCCCAAACCGAATCTAAAGTTGACCAAAACTGATTTGTAACACTTTTAATACTAATGTTGGTCAAAGTGGCCCTTGGTCAAGTGGTCCTTGGTCAAAGAGGTCCCTTGCCAAGTGGTCCCTCATCAAATTAGTCCCTGGTCAAAGTGGCCCCTGATCAAGTGGTCCCTGGTCAAAGAGGTTCCTGGTCAAGTGGTTCTCATCAAATTGATCCCTGGTCAAAGAGGTTCCTGGTCAAAGTGGTTCCTGCTCAAGCAGCCCTGGTCAAAGTGGTCTCTAGTCAAGTGGTCCCAGGTCAAATTGGTCCCTGGTTTAAAAAAATGGTTGGAAACTACTTGGTCTAAAAGGTGAAGGCACATTTCTCAAGATAACTAAACAAAATACCATTCAGAACTAGTATACAACTGAATGCACATGAGGTGTTGTTGCACATGAGGTGTTGTTGCAGTTATAATGCCTTGGTTGAGCACTGCTGGCAACCTAAATGAATAGTGTTGTTATTTACGGTCAAAGCTATTGTAAAATTTGCTCCACGAACAAATGATTGTAAAAGAAACTCTTTGTACAATCCTCCTAATATGTTGATGTCATCTTCTTAGTGATTATTTTAATTCACACGTACGTGCTGGTTGATTCATTCATACTTTTATGTGACTGCAGGGCCCAGGCTAGCAAAGAAGCGGTTGCCAAGATAGGAAAGCGCTTGTGCATGTTCTCCATACCCCACGCCTGACTAAATGTAAGAAGTCATGGAATTTCCTTTGGAGTACATGAAGCTTAAGTCTTGTAGTTCCTGATCTGAATTCCTTTAAGCAATTGAAAAAGTTTAGTATTTCTAAAAGTTATAAAATTAAAACCGATGCTCCAGAAAATCATCTTAGTCTGTCATCTGGATTTCATTGACATAGGTTTAGCTTCTAAGTACTATACTGCCAATTTCTATGCATCCACATGAAAGTGTAGGGCTCAAACGATTCAGCAAATCATGGTGATTGTTGAATCATGAGGAATGACCGTCTTTTCCTAAATATGGAAGAGCACAGTGTAATGAAATCCTCCTTTAATAGAGCTATTGTTTATTGTGAAAACAGATACTTTATGGTTAAATCATGTTAGGTTTATAGGCAGCTTTGTGCCAATGTTGTGAATGAAATACTAGTGCCAAATAGTGTGTGCCTCTGTTTGCTAAACATCACATTGTAGGTATCAGACAGCAAGCATGAGGTTAATTCAGTTTAAGATGGAAATGAAGAAGAGATCAAGGGATGAGGAAGCTAAAATTACTCTCAAGTTCTAAATGAAGAACTATAGCAGCATTTTACAGTAAACCTATTAGCATTAGAAGACCAGCTAGATTCCTTCCCGTGCATCTATAATCAGTGACAGATTATGGAGGTCCTTGAGCTGAACAGATTCAGAGTCTAGACCAGAGCGGGCAAAGTTTCAGTCAATAGCTGATATACCATTTCAACAATTCTTACCATTCCAAAAATGTCATTTGTGTAGTCATACACAGGAGTAACAAGGTCTTGCCACACTCTTAAATATTGATATTTTTTAAGCCAGTGTTTCTCAACCTGGGGGTCAGGAGTCTGGTGGGGGAGGGGTCAAAAGAGGGGTTTCATAGGGGTCACCAAAGACCATCAAAAAACACATATTTCTGCTGGTCTTAGGAACCCTTTTGGCAGAGAAGGCTGAAGATCTCTCTGCCTGTCCTTCTCTTCCTTTTTGGTGTTGGTGAATTACAACTCCCAGAATTCAAAAGCAACCCGCCCAAACCCACCAGTATTCAATGTTGGCCATGTAGGTAGTGTGCCAAGTTTGGTGCAGATCCATTGTGGGCTGCGTTCAGTGTGCTCTTCGATTGTATGTGAACTATAAATCCCAGCAACTATAACTCCCAAATATCAAGGTCTATTTTTCCCAAACTCCACCAGTGTTCACATTTGGGCATATTGAGCATTCATGCTAAGTTTGGTCCAGATCCATCAGTGTTTGCGTTCACAGTGCTCTCTGGATGTGGGTGAACTACAACTCCCAAACTCAAGATCAATGCCCAGCAAACCCTTCTAGTATTTTCTGTTGCCCATGAGAGTTCTGTGTGCCAAGTTTGGTTCAATTTCATCGTTGAAGTTCAGAATGCTCTTTAACTATAAATCCCAGCAACTACAACTCCGAAATGACAAAATCAATCCTCCCCCCCCCCCCCAACTCTACCAGTATTCAAATTAGGCTGCATTGGGTATTTGTGCCAAATTTGGTCCAGTGAATGAAAATACACCCTTCATATCAGATATTTACATTACAATTCATAACAGTAGCAAAGAAAATAATTTTATGGTTGGGGGTCACCACAACATGAGGAACAGTATTAAGGGGTCACGGCATTAGGAAGGTTGAGCAACACTGATCTAGATTTATGCATTAAAATGAGATTTGTCAGAAATGATTAAATGTGATGCATCTAATTCAGAGTAAATCATGTCTTTCTCCTTATCATAAAAATGCACTGAAATGTGATATCTAGTCTCTCATTGCCTAGAACTATCTTTTCAAATGATCTACAGAAAGGACTGAAAATAAATGAGGCTTTGGGATCTACAGAATTTGTGGCAGAAAGTGAAAAAAAACACTGGAACTATGAACAACTGGTGGCTAAATTACGTTTCCTAATTTTCTAGGAAAACATATAAAAATTGTTATCATAGCACATTGTGGCAGTGAAAAGACAGTCTCTCACATATCCTTTAAATGTTAGTTGCAAAAGTTCTTCAAAGAAAAGAGTTTCCATTAGTCTCTCCACTTATATGGAACATTTCAGTTTATTTAATTTTTAATTAAGGACAAAATAATATCGCTTTCAATATAATACAAGTACCTGAGCAACCTCTCACAATAAAATTAGATATGGACACTAATAATAAATTACTAAGCTCCAGTTTAAAAATATAATAGTTATATTGTTTCAAAGCATTTTATATCCCTTATTTAATTCACCATTGCTGTTCACCATTAGTGCACAAGAAACATCTTTCTGTCTCCAAAGGAAGCAGTACAGAAGAGAGCCAAATCACCTTCATACTAACTTGCCATCAGTTGATTTGACTCCCATGTTCATCTCTCTAGAGCATGTTACTGTACATATTTAATTGGAGCACTGACGCAAGGTGAGAAGAAAGGAGTCACTGTTTTTCCTTAAAGCTACACTTCATGGGAGCCAAAGGTGAGTGTCTGCCTTAAATAGACTTGGTGGCAGATGAAAGCTAGGGTTGGCTTCAACTGCACTAAAGTGCACAGCGGTCATCTCACTGAGCAGGAAGAAAGCAAAGACCAATTGCAAAATATGTCAGAAATGCCTTTTAGCATGAGCCCCTGCAGAAAGGAAGGAAGGAATGATTCCTGTTCAGCCAGTAAGACTGACAAAGAAGTTATCATCTCTGAGCAGCATCTACTTTAGAAGAGCTGTTAGTATTCTAAGAGGGAGAAATACAACCAAGAACATATGAACCAAAACCTACAACTTAAGGAATACATGTTACTGTAGTAGAGTATATTATTAGATCAACATACTGTGTTACAGAGCTGCAATTGCAGGGAGGGGGTGTATCTACTTGGCACAGAGGGCTACGTCCTTGGTTGGCTCATAACCCTTTCCTCAGACTCAGAACCATTCCCATTCCCTTCCTGACCACTACTTACCCAGTGAGAACAGTATGTAAATCTGGGGCCTACTCCCAGTTACTTGATGCAACTGAATGAGCCAAGTAGTGAGTAAACAGGCCCATTAATATACAGTCATGCAAATGTCGACGAGAATACAAAATATGCAGGATGGAAAAAACAGTTTTTCAGTGTGCATGTCAAAAAAATGTACAGCATTATCAAACAGTCCAGATAAAAGACTGGCTTTCCTCCCATGCAAGTCTGCATAGTTTATATGCCTGTCCTACAAGCATCAAGATATTTCATGCAAGAGGCAAAATCCAAAATGAAGTTCTTTAAAGTTCAAAGTCTCTCTTAAGGCTCTCCAGATCACTTAAAGAAAACTCTCGTTTTTGCTCTTTGGCAAGAGAATCAAATAGCCGTCGAACTCGTTCCACTTCGTTCTTATTAAGTAAAGACCGGACCATCTGAAAAGAGGAACAAATATGTGTGTGATCAGCCCTTGCATTTGTCCAAACAACTAGCCAACACAATTATTAGCAATGTACTCAAAGAACTGAAGACTTTAGTTGCCTACCTTAAATCTTTCAGCTTTGCTCAGATGAACAAGATGCTGGTACACAAGGTCAGGGTCCTTGCTAAACACATCTGATTGAAGGGCTTGGATAAAGATCAAAAAAACACTTCCTTCCAGTTTGTTGCTCAGAAATACTGGCAGATCTTTTGGCTCAGTCACCCTCAAGAGCTCTGCACAAGCAGTGATGTCCTTACTGGCATTCACAGCATTTATCATCTGACCAAATTCATAGGCATTTGATGGTTTAGAAATTATCAGCTTCTCTGAACTATTCAATGGCACAGTTGTTTCAAATTCTCCTTTAGCACTATGGTATTTTACTGCATCAGTTCCTGAACCATTGATTTTTGCACCCTCTTCCTCTTCATCATCATTTGCCTTAAAAAGAAATATGGTTTCAATATAGATACATGAAGCTTATCATAATTATACAGTGCGATTTCTACGAAGCTGCCATTATCACCAGAATACTTTAAATGCTGTTCATTTCATCACAGACCTTACTACCACATTTACCACAATGCTATTTGAAATTGAATGACTAATCCATTTGCACATACTCCCAAATCTGACTGCAGAGAAGTTAAATGTGCCCTTCTTTAGGGGTATATTTTTCTCACTGGATTACCAACTGTATTAAAAAGGTCCATGCCATTGTCTCCATCCATCTGGAGATACTCTTCAGCTGCATTGTCCTGCAGTGATCCTCGTACATCTGGCTTCATATTTGAAGGTAGAAAGATTGTTTATTGGTGACTGTGGTTCTTTGAAAGATAATCTGTGAGCTCACACAAATGAATCCAACTTACAAACGACTCAAAGTTAAGAACATGGGTGAGACAACAGGAAGTGAGAGAAATCTACTCCTCAGAAGGAAAATGGATTATGAAAGAGTTATCCTGGGGAAAATGTGTCTCCACTAAAGCTTTATCACCAATACTTGTTTTCATAATAAGTCAAATTTTTCAAAATCTAGTTTTCACAAGCACAGAAAGTGAGGTGAGCTCTTCTGAACAGAGGTACAAGCAGCAAAACAAACTCCAGAGGGGTGTTAACCCCTATGCTATCCAAAGATAGATAGATAAATAGACGCATCTGGAATTACACTTAAAAATACATCTGTTCCGATTTACAAGCAAATTCAACTTAAGAACAAACCTACAGAACCTATATTTGTTTGTAACTTGGGGACTGTTTGTAGCTTGGTGGGAACCCTGCCACTCCCATGTACCATGCATATCCTAGTCCACCAAGCTACTGTGGCCTCATAAAGTTGTGGGCGTCACAGGAACATCTAATGATGCTGAAGCACATAGTAGTACTGGTGGGATCGAGTGATCGTGGATTGTAGCAGTAACAATGGTAAAAGATACTGGTATTGAAATCAGAGGAGGAGCTTGAGATGGTAGCTGCCGTTTTTTGTAGCAAAGGTGTCAGAGAAAGTCTCAAAATGGTAACTGTGGTTTGTGGTGGAGATGGAGGATGGAGGAACTATATTTATCAATAATACTTAAGCAATTGGAGAAGGGGTCCCCAAAAGAAGACCCTATGAAACCGCTATGACCCTATGAAAACCCCTATGACCCTATGAAAGGAAGACCCTATGAAACCCTTTTGACCCTATGAAACTCCTCTTTTGACACCCCCCCCCCCCAGGACTCTCGACCCCCAGGTTGAGAAACACTGGCTTAAAAAATACCAATATTTAAGAGGGTGGCCAAATGTAGCCCTTCAAGGTCATTTACCTGACCTCTGTCCTACATTTTAGACAGCTAATTAACTTGACTATCCCATCAGCCAAAAGTAGGCCCACACCCCACTGAAATCCTGGTAAGGTTATGTTGGTAAAAATTGTTCTTCATTTTAAATACAGTATTGTTCTTTCGTGGTTGTTGTACTACAAATAAGATATGTGCAGTGTGCACAGGAATTCATTCATGTTTTTTTTCAAACTATAGTCTGCCCGTCTGCCCCCCACTCTGGGGGACCATGAACTGCTCCCCTGCTTAAAAGGTTTGAGGACCCCTGAATTAGAAAGTGGCAGGGAAATCTTTTTAAGATTGCCTCCTGCTCATCTAAATAAAACTCTGTATGTGTGTGATGGCATCTGCAAAATGCAATGTAAATTATCACAACGAAAGTTCCAATTGGAATATACCCTGCAGTAAACTAACACCATTAGATCTGGTCCTACTCTGGGGCACCAGAGAACAAACCTATACAGTCCTCTGTGTGACAGCTCTTTAGGTATTTAAAGAGTGCAATCATATTGCCCCTTAGACTTCCCCTCCCCTGGCTGAATTCCTTCAATCTTCAACCTTAAGAGATATTTTGGTCTCCATATCTCTTATCATTCATTGCTCTTCTCTGAACTTGCTCCAATTTGTTTATATTGGTCTTAACATGAAATGCTCAGACCTGCAAACATTAAGGCAGATGAGGTCTGACTAGTGAGGAACATAGTGGGGCTATGACATTCTTTGACTTGTAAACTATGGTTCCATTAATGTAAGATATATCTAAGTGCAATATCTACTTATTTGCAGATTCCAGCTAGATCTTGGAAAGCTAACCGCCTCCTCCCGTTAAATGGAGCAAGAAATATATGGTCCCCAAGACTGAAATTCTCATCAGCTGTAGCCTTCATAGCTATGCAGAAGCTGCATGATAGGATATGTAGTCCAACAACATCCAGGGAACTGAGTCCCTTCAGGGAGAGAAGGCAGGTTGAAAAGAAACTATTATTATTGCGCATGATAGCCCCAGCAGGAAAGGTTAAGTAGCTGTGGCAATCCTTGGAAATTTGTTAAGGCTTGTCTCTGAGGTATGATCAGCCTATTTCAATTAAAATTAGAAATAAGCACTTGTTTTGCCTTTCACTCCCCATCCCTTTTGTTTTGTGCCATGCCATTTCAGACTGGAAATTTGGGGTCAGGAACGGTCTAGTTTCTATTTACTTAAAGGTTGCTCTCAGATTCTTTACAGCTAAAGAACAGAAGTAAGTGTAATCAGTCAGTCAATCTGTTAATGGAGTTTTGAAGACACATGCAGTGTGATCTCCATATCTGCAAGCAATATGTTCCGACATTGGAGATAACAGTGATCAGTGACCTGTACTGAAATGCAGGGCACTTCCAGCCAAAAATAACAGAGTTGAGGGAGGACCTAGGAAATGCCTTAAAAGGACATATGGCGTTGGAAGTGAATAAATGAAACGGCGGATACTGTTCCCATAGATACAAAAGTCATACTATACCAAATAGGAAATGATTAGTGAGTTGTACTTCTTAACATCAGTGTGATATACAATGTGAAACTAAGATGGTGATTAACAATGATGTTAATAAGAGCAGCACGAAAATAATTATTTTAGTGAAGTATGATCCAAAACCTGAGAGATGTGAACTACTTTCCCTCTTTCTGTCCTGACTTTCCTATCTACAACATATCTATACAACCCCACAAAAAAAACTGTTTGGGAATTGTTATTCAGAGCATATTTCAAAATTTTCATAGCAAGGAGTGAATATCAGTCTTATTTGGGAGTCTTAAAAAACAACAACAATATAATACCTCTTGAATTTCAATTTTTTTCCTTTGCTTTTGTGGTGTGTTGTCTGTAACATCATTTTTGACTTTTAGTAACCGAGTGGTTTCTTGCAGTTCCTTCTTTGCTTCATCAATGTGTGGATCTATTAGAAGGACTTTATTCAAATCATCAACACTGGCTTTGTAGTTCTGAAATTTAAAAATAGAATTGGTCAAATTTTAAAAGACACAATGGCACAAGAGTACACAGACAATGTTACATATATATTTGCAATTGTGACAATCATGCCACAACCATAAACATGAATAGGAAACAGTTACTAATGTGTTAATCTATCCTGACACATTTGTAGAAAATATTTGCAAATGTTTGCAAATGCTTAGAAGAAGACAGGAAAAAACTTGCCAATAAGGATTTGGGCTAAAAATACTGCACTTGTGGTGAACTTTCAACTTGTTCTTGGCAAGATTTGCTCAGAGGAGATTTGGCTTGATCTTCCTCCAAGGCTGAGAAAGTGTGATTGTCCAGAGTCACTCAATGAATTCCATGGCTACGCAGAGATTCAAACCCATGTCCAGTCCTAGTCCAACACTTAAAACCATGTATGTATACATGTTTCCAAACATTAAGCTGCTGACTGAATCCAGTAAGACTCTTAAGTCTTCAGGCATTCACCAGTGTGGTGAGGGAATGCATCTGCTAGATAGGCTTCTAGGTGACAGGAATGAATTAGGAAAAAATGCCTGTTTCTGTCCATTATCACTGCCTTAAATTATATTGTACCACTCAGGCAACTGGGGACATTATGAATGAGTTATCACTTGACACAATAGTCAAACAGTCCCAACAGTAGTCCCTAAAAAATAAAATTATATTCTAAAAGCCCTGAAAGAAAATACATGTCTTTGAAGGTTGCAAGGAATCAACAAGAATTGTTGCCAAATCATTTTTCTGCCTCCAATTTTCCCCATGACTCAATAAAAAACTGGTGGTAACAACATGATTCTAAACATTTTTTTACTTTAGTCTGAAGTGGGTGATGCATTTATATAGATTGCACTGTGTTTATCTGATGCTCAGATATAAATAGAAAAACCTTCTGTCTGACTGGAAGGAAACAACTCAAGTTATATACATGTTGGGATTGTGGAGAAATAATAAGAAGGTCCTGCCTTTCTGCTGGTAGTTTTTACTAGATGGCTTTTCAGTCTATTTGGTTACAATAACAGGGCTGTCAAAATACTGCTGAGTGCACTGGTAACTTCACAAAACATCTTCTATAATTATACATTTCAATCAGGAATAAGAATAACAAATTCTCCAGTTGTTGACCAGGAGCTCCAACCAGTCTTCGCCAGCATGGTCAACAGTGAACAAACTGGGAGCGTGGGTTAACAATATTGGCTGTTCACAATCCCTACCCTTTTCATCTGTTTCAGACATTATTGCCAACTAGCATTACACGCAAAGAGAATCAAGTGTTCTCTGGGCAAGTAATGCCCACTTCTATACTGTTATAAAGTACTGTCTGCCTTCTACACACTTGCTACATCTATTTACTCCCAGCCAATTGGCGGGCTGTGAATAGAGGGTGCTCAGAGGACACTGCAAGCAAAAGCAATGGACCCCCACCCCCATATAATGGACAAGAGGAAGGAATTACAGGCTGCGAAACCTGGAGAGCCAACAAAACTTTCTGTCTCCCAGTAATGCACTTGGTGGGTGGCTAATAAAACCTCAGCAGTACAGTCAGACAGGAAAAACCATCCAGTTCCCCCCAGGGAAAGTAATACCTTCTTTTGCCCCAAATGACAATGCTACATAGCGACATGCCTAGTTTTACAATGTCTTCTCACTACATGATAAGAAGAAAAAAGACAGTGCAGAAACAACAGAAAGATCACAAACTGAATAGTCGTAGGAGGGGGGTTATTTGGGAGAATTTCCTATTTTACTGCCAAAACCATTACTCTACATCAGCATTTCTCAACCTGCATTTCTCAATGGTGTCGGGGCCCCTGGGGGGATTGTGAGGGGGTATCAGAGGGGTCGCTAATGACTATCAGAAAACACATATTTCTGATGGTCTTAGGAACTCCTTTGGCAGAAAAGGCTGAAGATCTCTCTGCCTGTCCTTCTCTTACTTTTTGGAAACAAATGGCAAATCTTCCCACCAAAAGCCCTTCTTCGCTGTGATTGGCCAGCCTCTCAGCTGGCTTCTCAGCCAAGGGGAGGACTGTTTCTGAGACTCCAAGCAGGGAGGCGAGAGCAGGTATGCTCAATACATGGTAGCATAGTGAACATACACAGGCAAGGGAGAGCATGTGAAGCTGAAGGGAGGCTCACACTATTGAGTCCCTTCAAGGCAGGGGGAAAAGTGCCTGTGTGATGTGGGACTGAGAGTGACCCAGCAGCCTCAAGAGGAGGAGCAGTAGCAGAAGCAGTTTAGCTCATTTGTAACACTATTAGAAAAAGTCAGTCTTTTCTTTTTTTATTAATGCTCCCATTAGAAAATGCATAAGGATGTAGCTGACCTGCAACTCCCAAAATCGTGGGTCAAACCTCCCGCAATCCCACCAGTATTCACAGTTGGCCATGTTGGGCCTGTGTGCTAAGTGTGGTCCAGATCATCATTCTGTGAGTCCACAGTGCTCTCTGGATGTAGGTGAACTACAACTCCAAAGCTCAAGGCCAATGCCCATCAAACCCTTCCAGTATTTTCTGTTGGTCACGAGAGTTCTGTGTGCCAAGTTTGGTTCAATTTCATTGTTGGAGGAGTTCAGAATGCTCTTTGATTGTAGGTGAACTATAAATCCCAGCAACTACAACTCCCAAATGACAAAATCATTCCTCACCCCCAGTGCCATCAGTATTCAAATGTGGGCATATCAGGTATTTATGCCAAATTTGGTCCAGTGAATGAAAATATCTCCTGCATATCAGATATTTACATGACGATTCATAACAATAGCAAAATTACAGTTATGAAGTAGCAACGAAAATAATTTTATGATTGGGTGTCACCCCAACATGAGGAACTATATTAAGGGATTGTGGCATTAGGGAGGTTGAGAAACACTGCTCTACATGAAAGCTCAACAACATATTACATGGAAATGTCAAAGAACCTATCTCAGTTATTCCTTAATTTAATGTTAATATTGGTGACTGGTTTCTATAGCACTTAAATGTTTTACACGTTGTTCTCAAGGGTGTATGACCCTTGAGTTTCTGTAAAGCCCTTTTAGAACATCTGATGCACCTGCTATATTATATTATGTTAGCTAATAAACAGTAATTATAAGTCAACAGGCATGCTGCTCCCTGTCCTTACCTCTAATCCTTTGAATGCTAGGGCTCTTCTGTATAAAGCTTTTACATTACAGCCATCTGTCTGAAGAACATAATCACAGTCCTTTTTGGCTTCTTCAAATTGAGATAATTTCAAATAACAAAGAGCCCTAATACAGTAGGAAAAGACAGACACGACAGTATTAAGAATATATACTCACACCCATCCAGTCTAGAGCAAATTATCACAAGGCACACAAGGCCTATTGTATGTATGTGAAGAAATGTGTTAACAGTGGCAGTGCTGTTTGTTTGTTGTATAAACCAGATGGAAAGCCAGTGTGGAGATCATGTGCCCATATATATATTCCTGCACAACAAAATTAGAGAGTTTTCATATATGAGTATAGGCCTACATATAACTTTAATATGTAAAGTTGTTTTCAGTCACAAAAATCGATGGATCTTGGAAAACTATCCAATTCCCAATAAAGTTAATAACCAATTCTGTTGGTCTGAATGAAAATGGATTCCAGATTTTAGAGATCTTCTTACCTGTTAGTGTAAATGGTCAGTTCCTGGGGCTTTAACTTTATACACTCATTGTATTTCTTCAATGCTTCTACACAGTTACCCTTTTTCACAAAGTCATTTCCCTGCTTCTTAAGAATCTTGAAGATTTCTTCTGGATTTTCACCTGTTTCCCAAAATGGATAGAAGTATTTTTGAGCCAAGACCAGCATACATAGTATATGTGTCATTCCTTAAAAAAAGGCATAGAATGTATTTTTGCCTGAGGGCTACATTTCTGTGACTGACCTTCTAGAGGTCAACTGGGTGGGGATAAAGCAAGAAATGGGAAAGGTTCTCTTAAAGTGGGCTGGTGCGCTCCATTCTTTCAGGATCACACAACCATTCATAACAGGGATCTACCCAAACACAAACAATCAAGAGAGAGCTAAAGATGACCCTTTACCACCAGCAATCTGACTGAGAATTAGTATTTGAAAGGCCTCTCATTTATGCCAACAAGATTTTAAAGGAGGCTTATTTGCCCTGTGCAGGAATTTCCAATATGCACTGACAACAGTTTCAAACACATCTTAGAATACCATTGTAATAAAGAATTAAAATATCATTGTCTAAAGACAGAATTTCTGGATTTCTCTTTAATGCCAAAAACAGGAACTCCTTTCTTTGCTGCCATCATTGTGGCAGATAAATTGATGCTCATTGACAACTACGATAAAATCCAATTTTTTTGCATTGTTTTCCATGGCATATTCTCTCTTCCACCCTTAAAGAGAAGATAAAAGAAATCCAAAGAAACTAGGAAATTGAGGAGACTGAGAAAGTATGCTTGAGGGCAGTTGAGTTCAAGATATGTTGAGGATGTCATGGGGGAGAAATCAAGGGGAGGGTCTGAGGGTTTAACAAGCTGACTGTATTCTGAAAGCGAACATGATAGTCCCAGTTAGACATATTACACTACATATAAGTACATACATACATATGTGTATATGTTTTAAAATGTCACCCATTACAATTTATGTTATTTATGGTATCAGAAGCAAACAGATGGTACAGTTGTAAGGTATTTAAAAAACACAAAGTTTAAAAAACTTGGCATTATAATAAATGTCCTTTGACCAATAGCTGGCCATTTGGAGTGCCTCTGGTGTTGCTATAAGAAGGTCCTCCACTGTGCAAGTAGCAGGGCTGACACTGCGTCTGGGCATCCACTAGGCAACGTTTTTGTAGGTGGCTGATACTCTCACACCAGAAGTGACTTGCAACATGCAAACCCATTATAATAACAATATTACATTCAGAACTGGCAATTAGCTATGATAATTCTACTGGTAACATCTTTGGACTATATAAGATAGACTAAAGGGAATGGCTCCGTTGCAACATTTCGTTTCATGTTCCTTCTTATAGATTCTATTGTGAGCCAAGATGAGAACACACCATATTGAACCCTGAGTCCTTGAGGAGTATACCCCACCACCATCTTCCTTGAGGAGATGGTGGTGGGGTATAAAAATAAAGTAGTAGTAGTAGTAGTTATAAATATGACACCTATTTTAAGGATGTTATTTTTCTTTAATGTCCCTTCAGATAGTGGATGAGATCTAAAGAATCTTATATAAATGCTCAAACATGTGCGCATCAAACCATTCAACTTTTTACTTCTATCTGTAGTGTAAATCTTTTGATTCTGCTAGAAACTATTCCAATATTTTATATTCTAGAAGTATGTAGGTGGGTTTTATTTTAGCACAAAAAGTGCAGAGAAAAGATCTTGAGAACCTTTCAGTACATTCAATGATGTCTTCAGATATGCACGGAAAGGGCAAGTTGCTTATCTGAAAATATAGTTCTTCAAGCGATAATCCGTGAACTCATAGAAATGAGTGGCCTGCACAGTACATCTTTCAGAAATTTGTAGAGCTATACTACATGCAATTTAGGAGTAGCCCTGCCTACTTCTCATGCATCTAGTCAGTGTGCTTCCCACCTAAACCCTCAGTTCCTTTTTGTCCACTGCTGTAATAATAATAATAATAATAATAATAATAATAATAATGATTTATTTATATCCTGCCCATTCTCCCTGAGGGAATTTAGAGTGGCTTGCAATGGTATTAATAAGAATGGTTAGAGCTTGAATTTGTTTCTTGGATTTCTCTCAGAAATGCACCAAATGCTCAATGTGATAAATGTTTACTACCAGTTCTACTTGTGGATCACTATGTACAGTATAATTGGCACAACTTTGCATGAACATACATACTTGTTGACTGTGATTTCTGATCTCCACTTTTGGCTGAAGTTTTCTTTTGTTTTGCCTCTGAAGTAAAGTTTTCTCCATCCCACCAGTGTAACTGAGCAGACACAGGAACAACAGGAATTGGGGGCAGCTTCTCTCTCCAGTCTGGGCCATCCTGATCTATTAGCGTTCTTGTTATTCTAAAAAACAAACAAACAAACAGATTTCACCACAGGTTATAGTTACATTTTTAAGCTGTAATAAACTAATCAATTATTACAATAGAGGGAAACTTTCAGAAATAACATTTATATACATTATATTTCAATCTTTACAGTTTAAAAATTACACATTTAAATTGTCTGCTCAAACTTTATTCCAATATACTCAAGTACCAACTGAAATGCTATGCTGCATTATTTATCCCACTGATCCCAGTGATGATCACGTGGGCAGTATAGAGAGACTGAATTGTGGCAATGTTGGAAACCAATATGACATCCCCTGAAAGACAATGTTGAAGTCTTAAAGAGTGTATCAAATTAGTTTAATTCTGTAGTTTATATATTCTATAATCCAGAATATATAATCTAGAAACAAATAATTTGCGAGCAAAAAAGGAATTACCAGCAGGAGGAGAAGAGAAGGAAGCAGCTGAAATAGGGAGATAGGTTGCCAGGAAGGAAGGAGTAATAAGCAGTGAAGCAAAAAGCATAAAAAAGACCTAGAAGGGGGGAAAAAGTCATTGTGTTAAGAACAACAAAACAGAAGGATTTCTAGCAAGCAAGCAGAAATGTTTTTTGTGCAGTTTTGGAATTGTGTTAAGGTGAACAGATTTATGTCATGCAAGTTCAACATTATTTTAAATGAGATTTTAAAATATCACTGATGGCCTTTTTAAAGAGATATGTTAGACTTGATATATAGATGAGTAGATGGGAGAAAAATGTTAGCATTAAGACCAACAGACTATTTTAGCATGAATTTTTTGGATTATGATCCACTTCGTTAATGTATCGAGGAAACTGACAGTAATAAAAAAGCTTATGCCAAAACAAATCTGATAGTTTTTTTTTATCATTGCATTCTTACTCCCCCCCCCTTCTTGCAAAGGCCAAAAAAATAGTTTTCACTGATTATGTAAAACTAAGAGTGAAACATAACACTATATATCACAATTTTTGTTCCTGGGTTATAAAAGTCATTTCCTAATTAGTTCTATCACAAAAAATGGGAAAAGTTTACTAAATTGCAAAAACTTTGTTTTTGCAGGACATCTTGTAGCACACTTTGCTATAGTATTTCAATTAATATCTCATAGAGTCTCAACCAATTCAACATAGTTTGTGGTATCCACAAAAATGACATTTCTGGAGTATAACAACTACTTTCAAAGTAAGTACTGCACAGTTAAACAGAAAACAGCACTCTCAAACCAGGATCAGAATTTCTTTTCAAATTTTGTTACATAGTGTAATTAGAGAATCCTACACTTCTCATCTTTACAATAAGGAGTGACAAAAAGATGGCCGAATACTATAAGACTCAGTCAGAAAACCAATATGATATGAGTGCTGAACTAGGATTCTGGGAGATATGTGATATTTATGATATTTAGAGAGACATAAAACATTACATCCACTATTTCTCAAAAGTGAATCTTTTCTGTTGGTGCTGTACATCCTCAAGTCATTTCTGATTTATGACAACCTTATCATGGGGTTTTCTTGGTAAGATTTGATCAGAGGGGGTTGCCTTTGCCTTCCACTGAGGCTGAGAAAGTGAGACTTGTCCAACGTCACATATTGGTTTTTCACAGCTGAGCAAAGATTCGAACCCTGACCTCCAAAGTTGTAGTCACATGTTCAACAATTTCACTGCACTGGCTCTTACTCTTCAACAGTATCTCTATAGTCATTGTTGACTATAGACAAATGAGTGGATCCCTTCAAGCATCCTGGTCACTCTGAGTTTAACGTTAATAAAAAGCAATTTGATTTGGGCTTAGAAGTCGATTCAGTCAAAGGAAAGATTATATTTGACATGCTCAAAAATACTATTTGGCTGATGACCAAATTTACCTGCAAGAAAGCATGCTAATTAGGCTTGTGCACGGATTTATTTTGGTCGGTTCCCTTTAGCCAATCCGGCTTGTTCAGCTGGCTGTAACAGTAAGGGCTCAGCTGCCATGGGTTTTTTGCCTAAAACAGCTCACGTGGCTGCTGGGCACAGCTTCTATTCGGGAGCATGCAGCACATGCTTCCCCAACCCCATTCCTCAAATCCAGGCTCTCTTGAAAGGAAGAAAGGAAAGGGACCCAGGAAGGATGTTTCCTTAATCCCGTTCCTCAAACCCAGGCTCCCCTTGTGATGAAAAAAGGAAAGGGTCCCAGGAAGGGTGCTTTCTTAACCCCATTGCTCAAATCCAGGCTCCCTTTGAGATGAAGCAAGAGAAAACAGTCCCAGGAAGGGTGCTTCCTTAACCCCGTTCCTGAAACCCAGAACCCCTTGAAAGAAAGAAAGAAAGAAAGAAAGAAAGAAAGAAAGAAAGAAAGAAAAAGGAGCCCAGGAAGGATGCCTCCTTAACTCCGTTCCTCAAATCCAGGCTCCCTTGAAAGGAAGAAAGGAAAGGGTCCCAGGAAGAATGTTTCCTTAATCCCATTCCTCAAACCCAGGCTGTCTTTGAGATGAAGAAAGGAAAAGGGTACCCGGAAGGGTGCTTCCTTAAACCTGTTCCTGAAACCCAGACCCCCTAGATAGAAAGAAAGAAAGAAAGAAAGAAAGAAAGAAAGAAAGAAAGAAAGAAAGAAAGAAAGAAGCCCAGGAAGGATGCCTTCTTAACACCATTCCTCAAACCCTGACTCCCTTGGAAGGTAAGAAAGGAAAGGGTCCCAGGATGGGTGCTTCCTCAACCCCGTTCCTCAAACCCAGGCTCCCTTGAAAGGAAAGAGTCCCAGGAACGGAAAGGGGAGTCTCGGAAATGGGAGTCTTGTAAGTCCCCCACTGCTGCCAATGGGTTGCATCTTCCCAGATCTTTCGGCTACCTAGCTAAAAACAGATTTTTCCTTTAGCCGATTTTTGGGAGGCTCCCGAAAATGGATCTCGGTACCCAACGAAATTTGGATACCAAAAACAGATCACCCTCCAGCTGAATTGCATAAGTCTAATGCTTATCTGATAGTTGATAGGGTGCGACCATGAACATTTCCGAGTTGTAGATCTGGATTTTCAAAAGAACCACAACTCTACATATAGCATGTTGCAGTATTCATTAGTTTTCATACAAAGAGCACTTATGTCTTGTTTTGATTAACCTTTCCTCAGATCCCTTCCCAAAGATACCAGTTCAGGGCCTCCATGGCCTCATCATAGCTTTGTGGTAATGATACAGAACTGGGTATAATGAAACTTTGATTTCTCCATGATATTTTAACCCTCCCTCAAGTGCCTCTCTGTAAATATTGAGTGCCTTACCATGGTTTTCTTTAGGATAGTCAGCACCCTACCTCCTTCAAAGAAACAGCCATCCAACCAGCCTTCCCAGCTTTGATTGCATTAATTAGTTAGGATTGGCAAAGTCTAAGCACATACACAAAGATCTCGGGCACACCCTGAAGATTAGGAATACTCATAATAATAGGGCAAACAGCATCTATCAACCAGTACTGTGGAATTACTGAATTTACTAAAGAATCCAATTTGGAGCAGATATTATTGGGTTTACTCATGATGTGACATGTAAATCAATTAGAGAAAACCACTGGAGATTTATCTACTGCATCCTGTGGACTAAAATTAGGGTGGACCTGTCTTGAAGGGTCTGCCAGCTATTTGCTATCATGACTGTATACTCTGTGGCTTGCAGCTGTTCCTTCACTTCCATATGCATGTTTCACCAGCTTTCATTTTCAAGAAATATTGCTGTTGTCATTGCTAAAACGTGAGGCAAAACATTTTTAAGAGGAAAATTGTCTCCCTGCAGAATTATTTTCTTGAGGTTTTTTTTTTTTGTGAAGAAATATTTGGGCCATGAGAAGCTCAAACAGCTGTAAAAGCAACTTTGAAGGGTTGCATGTGGCCCTTGTTCTGAGTATTCAGAACAGTTCTGCTGGCCAACATGTGAAGTAGTAGTGAAAAATAAGTATTTGCCACCACCATCATAAAAATCATTAAAATTGGCTCTAGTCCATAAAAGTTCAGATTCCATCTAAATCCTTATACATGGTTGCTCTAGCGCTGTTCTATTCACTATTAAATTTTCTCCAGAAAAAAACAGAGGGTTAACTTGGCTCTGCAAAGGTATATTGACATTTAAATGCAATTATGTCAACTGCTCAAGCCACAACAAGGCAAGTCCTGGAGGAGTTAAATCTCTGGAAGCATCTTATGTTTCTGGGTCAAACTGTTCCAAATAGATTCTCTTTTCCTACAGAAGACAGGATTCTTTTTACCTAAATATTTCCATGTATAAAGAGCCAAATAAAATTATCCAGATCATCACCCTGTCTAATATAAAATATAAGATTAAGAGTTTGATATGCCAAGTGTACAGATTCCAATACAAGATTAGGTTATGGTTGAGATCCAGCAAGGTATAGTGGTTTGAGTGTTGGACTCAATTTCTGAGAGTCCTTAGTTTAATCCCCACGCTGACATGGAACTCCACTTGGTCACTTCAACAAGTTTGTTGTTCAGCCCATGATTGTGTCTGGTACTTATGCTAATGTGGACGTAGGTCATTGGGATTCTGGGCCTGCGAGCCATCCTGAGATTTTAAGTCATTAAAATGAGCAGTTTGTGCTTCCAACAGTCAGTGGCGGTCACATTCTAAATGATGAAGAGGAGATGTTCTCTAGAGAAAAGAGTTCAGAGGCTGAAATCCCAGGTGCAGAAAATAATGAGGTGCAAGATAATGAGCTGGTTGATAGGAGGCTTAGTTTTCACAAACTTTGGTCTGCTCAGCAGAACCTCCAAAGGTCACAAGACCTGTTATAGAAAAACTCATGGGAGAAGGTATGACCTCATGTCTTTATTAGAAAGGTCAGGGGTGTTTCCTAGCCAGTCTGGTCAAAGTTGGTAATTGAGACAACAGCTCTTGCCAAATCCTAGTCAGGCTTTCTGAGGGAATGTCTTTGTTTCTGTTTCATGCTTCCAAGTTTGAAGGGTTGTTCCTGGATTTTTGTATTGGACTCTACACTTCCTTGCCTTCCTAGTTTTTGTGGATTCCTCATTTGGATGCCCTGCAGCTTTGGGATTGTGGATTGCTCTTGTATCTTGAACCTTGTGGACTATTTTATACATATAGACTTTGAGGCTGAACTGCTTTTTTATATAATCTTCAATAAACTGCTTTGCTGATTTAACTTGGACTACAGTGTGGTGGTTAAGTACAGACTTGTTTCCTGGCCTGGAGTGTAACAAAGTCTCACTTGCTCAGCCACAGTGGAAAGCAACTGCATACCAGCTCTGACCACATTTTACAGTAAAACCCCTTTGGAGGATCAAGAAAAGTTAAACATACTTTGAGGGTGCACAAAACAAGAACATGCCATGCTTATTTGGGTCACAGTGCATTCTGCTCTATCTTGTCTGCTGTCTTCCTCAGTGCAGTAAACTGCTGCTTTTGTGGAGGCTGAATTGCTAGATCCTCAGATTGACTTTCACTCGATCAAAATGTTTTTTTTTTAATATTGTTTCTGTGTTCAGTTCAGAATCTTGCTGGTCAGCTGCCATTTTATTTGAATAGTATTTTTCCCTTTTAGACTTCATTTTCTGCTAGGCAGCAGAAAAGAGTGGAAACTAGGGCTGACTCCTCATCTGTTCACTTTCTCTTTTTATTAGAAGGTGAACATGTTCTATTTCTTTCAGTGATTGAGCCACTTATATTTAGCCAAGTCTTTTAAAGAAATCAGAAGTAGAAAGAAGAGTTTAAAAAAACCCTTAGCTATATAACAAGAAAAATGTGAAAAACTTAAGGAACGAAAAGAGAAGTTATCTTATAAAACTGAAAAAAAAAACAAAAAACCCCAACAACTTTGGATTCCTGCCTCAATGGCTGTCCCAAAGGAATAATCTGCATCCAGAGACTGGCATGTGATAATTTTGCATCAATATGATATATATTTACCTGTTAACACTGTCATTTGCTACCTGGATTCCACTGTCTATTTGCAGTAATGTTTTATAATCAACATATGCTTGTCGATATCGTTCCATAGACTCATAGGCCATCGCTCGACGCAGGAGAGGTTTGAGGGAATATGGATGAAGTTGCAATGCACTAAGGAAAAATGGCCAGAAATTAATACAAAGTACTGTCAGGATAAAGAAAGAAGGAAATACAGGAAAATGATATAGATTTAAAAGATAGTTCTAAACATACATATCTCTGATTTTTATCTTGGGACTGCCCTAAAATAAGCTTACATGACAGAATAATATGGTTTGAAGCAGACAGTCTATAACTATTTTCTTACATTTTCGTTAGAGGCATATTCAAAAATCCTATTAATCAGATGGCAAAGGAAGAGACTTAAGTCAAGTAATACTTAGCAGCAGATCAGTAACCTAGAGGATTAATGGGTATTCTTCTTAAAGTAGCAACTGCATTTCAATCTCAACAATGTTGGCTGTAGAACATCTGATATACGGTATATAGAAACATAATGATAATTTATCAGGCAGATTATTGATTCTTGTATTATTGTTTCCAGTCTACCTCAACTGCCAAGTATGTGGGCCATGCACACACCTGATACATGGCATTCTTAATTATTACTGATATTTATCATGATAGATTGGAAGTTATATAGTATTACTACATCAAATGTTCAGTTACCCACATAGAGTTTATCCCATTATGAGACAACTATCTGCAACTATCCATAAAACCGAATAAAGAGATGCTTTTAACATATTAAAAAATGCTCACTTGTTCAAATCAATTCTACCAAAGTCTTGTAGCACAAACTGCATTCCACTCAATTCCCTCTAGATCTAAGCCATTATATTTAAAGCAGTAACTTTCAATATTCAGTGACTTCTATTAAATAGTGAAAGTGCAAATTATTATTTTTAACAGGGAAGTTATTTTTAACACTTAAATTAGGATACAAGATAAACAAGATAGATTTGTGTTACACATCAATATTTTTCATGAAGAAAATCTGAATTTCAATACTTGTATAAGCTGATCATTTTAGAACTAAAAACATTTACTTAGCTTGCATAATTTATTTTGTGAGAGCTGGCCATTGGGAGGAGAAGGGCCATAAAAACCAAATTGTGCCCAACAGAAATTAATTCAATCAGTATTAGTTCAGACTGTTTCAAGTGCTGTTCACAAGTTTCAAGCCAATCTGCATAGTTTAAACCTAGAGTAGGTAATGTAAACCTCCTGGTGTTTTTGTCTTAGAACTCCAGGCCCTTCCACACAGCCCTATATCCCAGAATATCAAGGCAGAAAATCCCACATTATCTGAGTGTGGATTCAGATAACCAGTTCAAAACAGATAATGTGGGATTTTCTGCCTTGATATTCTGGGATATAGGGCTGTGTGGAAGGGCCCTCCATCACCTTTCACCAATACAGTCAATGGTGGAGATTATGGGATTTGTAATCCCAGAACAATTAACCCTTGTTTTAAACAAAGCAGGCATTTTCAGAAAGATTCATTCTGCTGCCAGTTACATCTCCACCATATGACCTAGGGCCCTTCCACACAGCCCTATATCCCAGAATATCAAGGCAGAAAATCCCACAATATCTGAACTGGGATATCTGAGGGCCCTTCCACACAACCCTATATCCCAAAATATCAAGGCAGAAAATGCACATAATCTGAGTTCTGACTTGATATTCTGGGTTATAGGGCTGTGTGGAAGGGCCCTGAGTCCACTCTCAGATAATGTAGGATTTCCTGCCTTCATTTTTTGGAATATAGTGCTGTGTGCAAGGGCCCCCAGAACATCAAGGTGGAAATATCTGCTTTGAACTGGGCTATCTGAGTCCACACTGTCATATATCCCAGTTCACAGCAGATAATGTGGGATTTTATTCAGCTGTGTGGAAGAGGCCCCTGATCCAATAGGGTTGGTGGCAAAGCATAAATCTCAGTTGGCCAACTATGCTTGTGGCCTGAAAGATAAAATTTCCCTCCTCTTCCCCATATGTGTACGGGTAGCAGAAGAGTCCTCCATATAGCTCCATCCCCAGCCCAAGTTTGCAGGGATGAGATCACTATTCACACTGGATCCATCTCCCCATATAAAGGCAAAGGTTGCTGCTTTTTACCCAGCTGCACATGAGCAGCCAATGCCCAAGTGTACCCCTGCAACCACACAATGGCTAGAAGGGGGTAGAGCTGTATCATAGCAAAGATGCTGCACAAGGAGATGCTAGAGATGCTTCCTTCCACAATGCCTAAAATGAACTTATGTAGGGATGCTAGCATAAGCAACCACCAGGATTCTCTCCTATGAGTGCAGAATTCACACATCTCTGCCTCTACTGCATCACTCTCCCCATAATAGGTAGGACCAGGCACCAAAAGATTCCTCTTAGCAGCTTAGGATCAATACATCACCCATCTCACACAGCTCCAATACTGAAAGGTTGTATGAAGTTGCTTAATAATTATAAACAACTACTTCCATCTTGTTCAGGAGTTACAAGATTGTAAGCAGACTTACAATCTGACAACTTTGTGAATTTGAGTCACAAAAGTTTGCCAGACATGACCACAAAACCATAGCTTTCCTCAGGTGCATTGAGACAAGCAGTTGTGGCAGGGCCCTATGGGGTGTCTCCAGCTGCCTGTTACCAGAATGCTCCATTACTGAGACAGCAATTCAGACATGACCTCCCAGCAGCACTATGAAGCAACTCAGTAATCTTGTTGGCAAGGTTTTGACGTCATCAGACACAACTAAAATAATGGACCTCTACTGTCATAATTAATTCTGAGGATGCAGGATTTTGGTCAGAATCGAGAGTTCTGAAGCCTTAATTTCATCCAAAAAATGCTTAGTCAATCAAACATATTTTCAATATTAAACAATATAACAGTGCATTTAGCATCTAGTAATTGTAGTTACTAAAGGTCTGGACAGTTAAGGCTCTGCTGATATGTCAAACTTTCGCATTTGGACTCATCAGGCACCAGTTAAAAATATTTGTAGCAGAACTTTTAAAATGTCAGTACACTTAGTGAAACATACTCTAGAAAAGAGAAATAACTGGATGCATTAGTTTTCAGTACTGTACTCCATCAAGGCTGTATGAATTGTTTCTTCAATTACTAATATATAATTTATCATCGGGTCACAATTTCTAATGCAACTATTTGTAAATGTTTGGGATAAAACCCAACCTAATTTTATCTATTTAGCATGAAATTATGTATGCATAAGAGAACATAGAAACCTACTCACTGTATAGTAATGCACCTGCTTTATATTTAAATATGTAACTTAAGAGAAATACTCCCTGCCTTTTTACTTCTCTTTCACTTGGTTAACAAGGAAGTGATTCACAACATATTTTAATAGAACACTATAACAATATTAATAGATGCTACACCTTCCAAACTATTTAAGACCAGTTCTAATGCTATCATAATTATGTTCCAATGTTATCGTAATTATGGGTGTGTTGCTTCCCGGCCGAAGGTTTGTTATTTACCTGTTACAGTCCTGAATGCAGTCAGTACAGTTTCCTTCTTTTAGATAGCATGCTGCTCTGTTTGAATACAAAATACATAGATCCTCTGGACACTGGATTCCTAAAATAATATACAATTGGAATGAAATTGTATTACTGAAATAAACCTTTATAAATGTAAATACATGCTCTGTTACCTTCCAAGAAACACTGCAGCACTGCAGTTTTGCTGATGAAGCAAAGCTTCAAAGATATTTTCAGTATTCAATATAACATATAATAATACATTCTACAGTTTTAATATGCTATTGTATCTCAGGTATTATATCTACATTTAATAATATATTTATGAAATATGAAATAATACTAGGCCACTGTATGCAGATATTTTTATAGCTGCTTATTTATTACTTATTAGACATTTTCAATAAAAATTGCTATGGACACAAAACAAATGAGGGAAAGTGACAAATTGGGTATGCATTTTTAAATGTCCATAAATACAATTTAGCAGTTCTAAGAAGACATACAACTCACCCGAATTGATGACATTGTCAATTGCTTCTGAGTACTTGAGAGTGGCCTCTCCAAACTGTCCATTCTTGAATAATTCATTTCCTTCAGCTTTCAGTGTTGCTGCAATAGGAGGAAGCAAAGTAGTTCTGCTTACTCCAGCTGGGGATGATTCCGCAACCTTCGGTTTTTCTTCCCTGTTTTCACTAGAATTTTTGGCACGGCTCAAAAAACCATTTGCGTCATTTTCACTCTCTTGCAAAATGTTTGGTTTCTTTTTTTCAGGGAAACCTTTTTTACTGTTCTCTGGAGGGTCTTTGGTCTTCCGGGTATCCTTGTTTTCTGATTTACAGCCATCTCCTTTGCTGGGGAACTTCTTTTGTGCATTCCCCATTTCAGTCTTCTCACTTGTGATATCTCCTCCCACTAGCACCGCAGCTTCTATAGGGAAGTTAATCTGCTTGGTTAGTGTTTGCATCATCAGAAGGAACTATTGTACAAGCAAAGGAGGGGTGGACTAAAAGCATGCAAAAGCAAATCTGTAAGACAATTTGCCGAAGGGCATTTAATCCAAAATGTGTTCCCAGAAAACACAATGTAAACTGTAAAGTACCAGCACTTCTCCATAGTGGGAGCTTAATACATATTAACAAATCTGGGCTGTTTTTTTTTTAAAGGAAGGAACAGCACACAATTCACTTTAAAATTAACCTTTCAAATGCCAGATGTTCAAATCAAAGAGCTACTCTGATTACACACCTGACAGCAACTAAATTTTGTGTCACAATTTATATATTTTTGTATTTATGGAAAAATGTATGAGGCACTAAAATTATTTGGAGCCAAAATATATATTATACCATATTGTTGCAAAGTTCCCTAAACAGGGAGGATATTTTCCCCCCTTATCTTATTAGATTCCTGTGTAAGCAAGTCACGGAGATGCCATAAACTGGCACATGACTCGGAGGCACATGTAAACAGAAGCATTGCTGAGGTTATGTTTTGATGCTTGATAAATTAGAGATAGTGGATTCATAGTAGATACACATAGATTTGTTGTTTTGTGCCTTCAAGTTGTTTTTGGTTTACAGCGACCCTGGTTTACAGCTAGGCCAGTGGTAGAACTTTATATACAGAACTAACCATCTTCACTCCCTGGTATCTCCAGTTATCATAAAAAGACTGAGCTAAAAGAAACAATGCCCTGACACAAGAAGAATCCCATATTCAAATTAATACTGTATTGTACAATCATTAGTCTTCAAATAAAAACACTTTAAAAGGTTTAGCATTACTTTTATCCTTACTGCCATCTTCTAGTTCTCCTTCATTTCTTCCTTCTTGTTCATCACCATCAGATTTTTCTATATCACGGATAAATATTCTTTTCCCCTTGATCTGGCTCTGAGGTTTCGGTTCTGTCTCTTTCAGATTCTTCTCAATATCTGACAGCTTTTTCTGTCACGTAAGAACATTATTTATTTATTTAAAGAATAAAATTAAGAGTTTTTAGTAGTGAAAGATACTTGCTATGGTCCCTATATTAATCCTTGATGCGATGCAGTTTTAATATGTTTAGATTAGACCAGGTTAAATTCAAATGGACAGAGAAACAGGATGATTAAATTAACAACGCTATTGAATCTCGAGGATGCACTGACTGTTTATTCTTGCGTCAGATGAACTGGTATTCTGCCAACTGAACTGCCCTTTCACTAGCATAATCCCCTTGTGCTGATTTTAGAGATCAGTATACAAGCGGCTCTGCCAACATAATTGCTCTACTGGCTATTAGCTCACAAAAATGTCGAAAAAGGGTCAGAAAAAAAGGAAGAATGAAAGAAGAACTGGCTTATGCCAGATCCAAACAGCCCCTCAACCCTGACCCTCAATCATTACAACTTGGCTCCTGTTTATTTCAGTGAACCTACTTAAGCAGGGCTTTGAGTGCAACAACACTGTAGAATTAATGCAGTTTGGCACCACTTCCATGGCACAATACTGTGGAATCATGGGAATTGTAGTTTTCCAAGGTCTTTATGCCTTTTCTGTCAAACAGTGTCAGCTGTAATTTGGTGTGGCACCAGAACACTTTGGCAGAGAAGGCTACAGACCTTCTAAAACAGATCCAATGATTCCTCATAAAACTACAAGTCCTATGATTGAGCTATGGAAGTTCAAGTGTCAAATTGCATTCGTTTTACAGTGTAGATGCTCCCTAATGTAGTCCTAAAGCACTAAATCTATATCAAAATTAATGAAATTGCTTGGAGAGTACATTCTTAAATGAGAGTTTTTTACATTAAAAATCAAGCTGTCAGACATGGGAAAGAGGAAATATATTGCTACTATACCAGTGGAAAAGTCAAGAATGTTCTAGTATCCCTGTGTAAATTTACATATTTCTGGTGGTATACTATGGTTGAATGTTGAGATACACCATATCTTATGTATAATATCCTCCCTGTTTGCCACGGTAACATGACATAGGTCATTTTGTCACAAACCTGGGAAGTTAATGGGAGGCTTAGTGTAAGGCCTTGCTGGCTGTGTGGCTATGACTTCAGAGTGTATAGTAACTGTGGTAAGTGTACTATTCCCCTGTCCCATTAACATCACATGGACAACTCCAATTCAGTAGGCAGTTCTGTTCGCTAATTTTTACTGCTGTGTCTGGATAGCTAATCCAGCATCTTTCGTGTCAGCAGTGTACATCAATTCTGGTCAGAACAGCATTGGTTTCCTATAATACCTCGACCAGAATACTCCAGTGTCAAACCTGTTTCCATGGCTGGATCTACACTTCCGTACAATGCAAAATGAATCTGCATTATATGGGTCTACACTGATCCTGTGTAGATCCAGCCCACGTCTCAAAAAAATAATACAGAATTGTTATTAGTTTGTACAACAACCATGAAGTAAATTACTTACTTCAGCTATAGCATTTTTTGGCTCCATTTGTAGCACCTTCTTCAAATCTTCTGCAGCTGCTTTGAAATTCTGCAAATGGTTGTAAACAGTGGCCCGGCGCATAAGAGCTGCAGATTAATAAGGATATATTAATTTGACGGCACTATTCTACACATAATACATAAAAATCTTTCAGTGCAATCTTTAAATTAGAAATGTAAAACTTCAGTGCTGAAAAGCAGAATATATTTTAGGAATAAATAAGTGATAGATAAGAATATTAGTGCATTACCACAATTATGCTGCTAAACTTTTAATCTGTCCCACTTTCCTGTTCCAAATATAATTACTTATCAACAGTTAGTAAATATTAATTACAACAATTAAGAACTTAGAAACATTAAAAATAATGGAAGCTACTTATTATTATTATTATTATTATTATTATCATTATCATTATTATTATTAATAATAATAGATACTCATTTAATTACCTGCCTTTCTGACAAAGAGAATTGCTGATCCAGATTACCATGTGACTGGACAGCACTGAAAATGATTGATAGCACAAGCAAACTGTTAACTACTCTAAGTATACATTTTTTAAAGAAAACCTCCAGATTGCAATCCACTAATTATTTATACTGAAGTACTTATTCAATTGTGTTAACTTTGTTCCATTAAATCTACAAAATGTCCCCTGACAAAATGCCCTGCATTTTACCTTTTATATTCCCAGGGTCCATTTTTAAAACAGTTCCACAATCATGAAGAGCAACATCCCAGTTCTGAAGTTTTATTTCAGTCTGAGCTTTGTTATTGTATGCAGCCACAGTAGGATGTGCTGATATGCTCCTGTAAAAGATTGAAGGAATCAGGCAAACTGAAACAAACATAGACATTTTAATAGGAGCCTGGATGAACCTTAAAGACCATTGTTGCATAAACTGTCTTGTGCCAAATTTGACACATGCATAATGCATTATACTCAGTTTACAGTTACAAGTATACAAGACTGCCCTATATGCTCATGTATAAGTCAAGATATTTTAGTCAAAAAATCAACCCCCAGAACAGGTCAATGTGAGTAAAAAGGAATCATCCCCTTTTCTGAGTAGAAACACAAGAGCTTATTCCATCCAGGGAGAATATAAAAGAAGCACTGATCCAATCTACTCTCTCTGCAATGGCATCATTCCTGGCCTTTTCATATGATTGAGGCAGAGAAATAGCAGTGGTGGAGTGAAGAGCCACTGGGTCCCTGAAGTGACATTGGTTCCTCCCCCTTTTTGCACGACCCTCCACTTATCGAGTCATATCAGACTTATCAGACCCTCAATTAAACAGGCCATAGCTTCTGCCACCTAGCAGTTCAAAAACATGCAAATGTGAGGAGATCAATAGGTACCAGTGGGAAGGTAACGGTGCTCCATGCAGTCATGCCGGCCACATAACCTTGGAGGTGTCTACAGGCAACGCCAGCTCTTTGGCTCATAAATGGAGATGAACACCACCTCCCAGAGTTGAACACAACTAGACTTCATTTTGCGGGAAAACCTTTACCTTAACTTTTAAGAATCTATCATTCTGGTCAAAACCTGCCCTCGACTTATACACAAGTATATATGGCACATGTGTCGAACTCAAGGCATGTCGACAGAATCTGGTACACCACATTATTTTATGTAGCCTGTGAGGCTTTCAGTGACAGGGCAACATAGTTACATTTATACAGGCTTACAATTACAAATGGCCTTTGAAGGCAGTCATTAGGCTGATATGGCCCTCTGTGAAAATGAGTTTGACATCCTGATACATGGTATGTAGGGATTTCAGCTTATATCCCACAATTTCCTGAGAATTCCTGCCTTTATCCCAGCTGTAAATACATCAAGTATGGGATTTTCCACTCACACTTGTGCCACCAACAGTGAGAATTATTTTCAAACAATCCCACTGTTGTGGCCAAATGGGTTAAGTTAATAACCCACATTTGGTGGGTTATTAACTTAACCCACCAAATGTGAAGTCCTCCCAGTGTTCTCTGCGATTATTCTATATGAGTGCTTTCCCTGGTCCCCATCTCTATCACATTTAAAGAACGGTCTCCTTTTTTGTGAAACCACCTGTGGAATCATGTAAACGCCCTAAGGGTACTTATGAAGACTTATACTATACTTTATCTCCAGCAGGACAACACCCCTCTATTTTCAATGCTGCCACTGTTGACAAAAATGTAAATATTAAAGATTCAACTATATCAGTAAGCCTGGTCAACTCCATCTTGACAATAACCAAATTCTCCCTGTGACCAGCATTGTGATCTGCCATTTGTGCTCTGCTAGAAATGCTGTAACTGCAATGTTACATTCCCAGTGCCAACAACCAGAAATTATGGTTGCATGGAGTGCCAGATCCTGAGAAACATCCTCATCAATAAGCAAAATCTTAATACAATCTTTAGTGCTGGCATTAAATACTGCTCATGTGCACTTTTGTCATTGATTGCATAACTTTGTGGGTTGAACTTATCTGTCTCAACTAGTGCTGTAAATGCTCGTACATTGGACTGAAAGGAGTCTGGGGCTTGGTAGATCCTTTGGCCAAAGATATTGTTTGTTGCCTGTTTATCTTCATACAAAACACTACTGTGTGTGTGTGTGTATCTCAAGCTCTCAGAATGATAGAGCTATCAGAGTCAAAAAAACAAAACTTTATTTACAGAAGTAAATCACAGCAGCGCTCTGAACTCCTTTCAAGCTCAAATCAGACCTTTATCCATCACCCAAGTCAAACCCCTTACTCTCCGATCTAACTCAGGCGCCTTCCACACTGGCCTATATCCCAGGATCTGATCCCAGATTATCATCTTATTCCAGATTATATGGCAGTGGAGGTTCATATAATCCAGTTCAAAGCAGATAATCTGGGATCAGATCCTGAGATACAGGGTGGTGTAGATCCAGCCTCAACCCCTGTTCTCTAACTGCATTCCTCTCAAACACTAGGCTAACTAACTTCCACTCTTAACTCCCACTGGACTTGCAATTGCCATTCAGCAACTGACTCATAAAAATCCCTTTAAACATTTAGACAACTAGGACCTACTGCAACACTCAATTCTCTTCATACTGCCAACATCTACTTACCCCATACTCCCAAAATAAGCAACCGCTTTTTTATAAACAAACTTATGCATAAGTAGACAATTTATAAATAATTTTAACTTATTTATTTGTAAAGAAAAGCTTTATTTTGATAGCTTGGTAATTTATAAACTTAATGGCCTCTTGAATCAAAGCTGTTCTAAAGTTACCACAACTATTGCTTATAATATACTGCTCAGGCTTGTTAAACTTCACAAAGGTAAGCAGGATTTAAACAGGTTCAAGACTACATCCTATATTTATTGTACTAAGTTTATAAATTTAGAGCCAGAGGAATTCAGAGGTTGTTTCAAGACAACTGGACAGAACATAAGAATCTTCAATTTTAAAATGTGGTAATTTTTGATATAAATTTTTAAAATAATCTTTATTGAGATTTTCTATTAAAATATATAATAAAACATCATAAAAAAGCAAAAGAAAAAAGAGAGAAAATATTTTTGATATTAAATTTTTCATTAGTTCAAACTTCATGTAATAAATTAAAACAAAATACTGAAATAGCACCAACTCACCGAATATAGTAGGCAATTGCTTCTTTATAATCTCCTGTGACAAATGCTTCATTACCTTTCTCTTTTTCGCGATTGGCAACTAAGCTCTTTTCTTTTGTAGTCATGCCTAGATATATTGATTATACAGTAAATGAATAAAATTTTCATACCGAACAAAACCATTTAGATATAAAACATTATGAGACTGGTAAGCAACTTCTGAGCAATCACTTAACGTACCTGTTGTGTCTACTTCCATTTTTGGTAACTTTGCATTAACATTAAAACTGCTTTTTGAAAATGTATTTCCTTCATTTCCATCAATATTTGCACATTCGGTTTCCACATCAAACCTTAAAATGAAAACATGTTTTATAAATACGTTTATATGTTTGTGTGAGTATATGATAACCTTATCATAACATAGTTTGAGGCAAAACCACCATCATTACATACCAAATTTGTGGACAATTGTTTTCCTCAGCTTTAACAGAAAAAAAAATCAGCAATGTCAGGAAGTAAATCTGGTACTCAGTGCCATTTAATATGCAGTATATACAATTTTGTCTCTCAGAACCCTTTAAGTTGTATGGTTCAAACAATTCCAATTGGAGGAATATTCGAGAACTCAGATATACAGGAAGCTGAGATGAATTAGGAAAGATTCAAGACTGTGGTGATGTTCCACCAGGTGTCAAAATGGTGGAATATCTTTAGGGCTCCAGATGTTACACCGGAAAGATGAAACATATGCAGTAGTGACATTCCTTGCATAAAATCAAAATCTAAACATGGATAAATCTGCAGAATTTTTTTGGATGAAGTTTAGTATCTTTGTTATTTGAATGAATTATCACAAGGAGGAGTTTGAATGAATGACCATGAAAAGGAGTTTGAACCGCTTTGAGTCCCCTTCGGCGGAGATAAAGCGGAATATAAATAAATATAACAATGATGATGATGATAATGTTCTTGACTGTTTTGATAATGAATCTATCTCGTAAAAGCTGAAGAAGATGGATGCCTTCAAGAGTTACGGAGTTATCTAGGATGTTGTTTTTGTTGAGGCCCATTTTATATGCATTGAACCTTGCCTTGTTGAAACCTCATCAGTACTGGAATGGAACAGGCCTATCCCATAGAAAGGCAAGTCTTCCATGCATCGTCGGGTATCTTCAATCAATCTTGCTGATTTTATCCATAATACATAATAATACACTTGTATATTCTGCCCTTCTCCCCTAGGAGACTCAGAGTGGATTACAGCATTTACATACATAGGCAAACATTCAATATGACTTTATATATGACTTTAGCTGCAGTTCACAAAACATCACGCAGACTGAATTTATTGAAATGCTAACATTGTGGATTCATGCTGTAACTGAAAGGCAGCATCTCCTGCTTCATCTGGCAATGATGGTATTAAAGTCAACATTCTGATCCACAAAAAGGCCTTGTACAAAGTCATACATTCTTACAGGTTGGTTGGCTACTCTAATAATTAAAGCTGCAGAGAATTAGAAATGCTTCCCAAACGTATCTAATCTGTGCTTTTCTTGATTTGGTGATGCAGAACAAGTCTGTTTTCAACAACAACTTCTTCTTTATTTCTGGATGTTTAACAATTATAGAACTTGGTTCTGGGTGTGCTATTTAATTCAATAAAGATGTTAAAAGCTTTTTGAAGCTTGAAAAGAGGAAGCAAGCCTGTTTCAAAATTGTTCACTCAATTTGGCAATGCTGGAAGAAGCAAAGCAGACACTGGAACTGGAGTCTGAGGGTCACTATTTGAAACACAGATTTGATATGGGTGGTGGTGTTGTTACATCAATCCCAGTTGCCTTTGCTACCATCATACTTTAACATCCTCTGGAGGGAAGGCTAGTGAAGTGTCCTCTACACCTGCCAGACCCGTGGGACAGTATTTGGTAGTGGAAAGTTAGGGGAAGATAATTCCAATGCACAATCAGCATCAGATTAATCTGAAATTGATTCTCCCATGGCAGCAATTAATAGACCTGCCACTGAAACTAAAGCTGATGGAGCTACTGTTGATACCGAAACTGAGACAACCACTGATACTGGAACCAAAGGCACCATCTTAGTTATAGCAATATATGGAGTTGATTGCTGGGTTGGCATGGACAAGGCTTTTTCAAAGCAACGTGAATTCAACCTAGAAGCACAGTTTTAAAGTATGGGTGGTAAATCCACAGCATATTGTATGTGAATCTTCCTCAAATATAATATAAGCACTCCTTATATGCATCTGATAAGGTCAAAGAGGAGGCCATAGAAAGGGAAGGAAGAGAGAAAGGGGAAAGTTACTGGAAAAATTGTACATATAGGAAGAGGTATGTGTGTATAACAAACAAAAGAGTAATATGTAAAAAGTGAGGAAAAGAATTCAGAATAGAATTAATATCTAAAGAAGCTATTCAGCAAGAAGAAGTAATGAACAGTGTTTCTCTTTCAGTGGATGAAGAAAATCTGGGACAATGGAAAACTGGCAAGCTTGAACATTTAGGATCGACTAGAGGGGAAATGGTTGCCGCCAAGCTACTCAGTTCTAGAAAGTTCCAAACTAGGTCTCTGTACATGTGTGAAACTCATTTGTCTGAAGAACAAAGCAGAAAAATAGGTTCAAGTATATCCTAAATGGGACACATACATTAACATCGTGACTCTTTGCATTTTAGCCAAGTGAGTATAGACCCCTATCCTTTTTGAAATGGCATTCTATTTTAGTATATTTTATATCAGAACATAGATTGCTGAATGCTAATAGTTACACACACATATATACACCTACACTTCTGATTTTAAAAAAGATGAAGTTGATTCAGACAATTAAGTTAATCAATGTATTCACAAATGCCTTAAAATATAGTTTCCTATAGACCAATGTAAATATTCAATACTTGAACAAATAAATGCATAAAATAATTAGTGGAAGACATGTGACTTACTTATCCCACTCCTTGTAATCCCTGGGTATATTTTTCTTCTTTACTTGGCTTTTTTTGGAGGGTTTGCTCTGTAGTGAACCAACAGACAAAATGATGAAATAAATTGTTCACAACAGTATTTGTCTCACTATTGTTTATATTCTGCTATGTAAGACTAACATTGAATTCAAAATAAATCTATTAATAAAATAAATCCAAAATAAATCTATTAATTTTCAGTTCTGGTATATTCATTAAATGACCTATTTACTTCCTGCTCTTTCTACAATTATGTGCTTATCAATTGCAAACTTCAGTATTAAATATTCTAAACTGAAAAGCAGCTATTATCTGATCTGCAGCTTTATTATAAGAGGAAGCGAAGGAGAGAGAAAATGTATTTTATTTTTTGTTGGGTAACAGATCTTAAGAGGGACACTCCAATTTAAAATTGGTCTGTACTGCAATCCTATGTGTTCATTAGAATGCAAATTGTGCCAAATGTATATGAAGTGATGAACAGAGTAGACACTGATCTTGGAAGATAAACAGGGTCAGTACTTAATGGTACTTGTATGGGAGACTGCCAATGAATATCAGGTGCTGAAGACTATATTTCATAGGAAGACTGCTAAAAATATTCCTTGCTTGTGAGTCCTATGAAATTCAAAAGTAATAGGAAAGACAAAGGGTTAGGTGAGTTGAAAGGACATTCTGCATCATCTCTAACTCACTCCGCTTCTCCTGACATAACCTTTCCTTATCCATTTTAAGTCTTGCTTAGGGCCTTTCCAGACAGACCCTATATCCCAGGATCTGATCTCAAATTTTCTGTTTATTCCAGATTACTTGGCAGTATGGACTCATATAATACAGTTTAAAGTGGAAAACCTGCAATCAGATCCTGGGCTATAGGGCCTGTCTGGAAAGGCCCCTAGTTATTGTTTTGTAACCTAAAAGCAGCTACAGTAGGAACTTGGAAATATGAAAACTGGAAGGAGCAAAAGGATATTCCTCTACCCTCCTGCCTGCTCTTTTCATAGGAAATGCCCCTCCTCCCCTGCAAAGGTCTACATTTTAGAACCCATTGTTAGGGCCTTACTCTTTTGTTATTGATTGGATGTATATAAACAAACAATAAACACTCATGTGGACAAAGCAAAGGACAAAAGTAAAATAAAATGTTGAAAAATATCAGAAGTACCATACACTAAAATGAAACACATAAGTAAAGAACAAAGGTTCCTAGGATCCAAAAACAGAACTGCAAATGAGTATGTTGTAACCCCACAACGCCACCTATTGGAATGAACCCTGAAAGTAGAACCATACTCACAATCAATCTGGTATCTCCATTCTCAAATGAGAGATACTATCCAAAATAGGACTATAGGAATTGGTATCAAGAACAACTAAGGCTGCAATACACTATAGCAGTGGTTCTCAACATGTGCGTCCCCGGATGTTTTGCCCTTCAACTCCCTGAAATCCTAAGAGCTGGTAAACTGGCTGGGATTCCTGGGAGTTGTAGGCCAAAACACCTGGAGACCCACAGGTTGAGAACCACTGCACTATAGAATTAATGCAGTTTGACAAACTACATTAATTCTTCAGTGTAGACACAGCCTCGGATGTCCAGGAAAATCAATAAGTACATATTTCCCATCCCTCTTTAAGCAAAGATCACCCCACAGAGAGATCCAGGTTGCTTTTGTCTCAAGTCACAACCTGGAACCTTAGAAATTAATAAAGAAATTCACTTGTAATCAGAAAGGATTAGAATTGACTGGGTACTATTATTTGGGGCACCTTGTCTAGGAAAGGAACATCAATCCTAGTTATTAACATTATGTCAAGTCCAGATTAGGTTTTTTTTGTAAAAAGTTGAATAAACTGTCTGAGCTTCAAAGCTCCCACTGAGACTGTTAATTCAGCTTAATGCTGTGCTTCTATACACACTCACTTAGAACTACTTCTAACCGAATTCACTTAGAACTATCCAAAGAAACATACACTTCATAACCCTATATTTCTTATGGACCACTATTATAAAAATGATAGCTACATTGTCCTAAGTAAGAAAACTCTGAAAAGGTTCGTGTGAAATGAGAGTAACAAATGTTTACTCTCCCTTCTTTTTTTCCTTTTGGTGGGGGGGGGGGGGCAATTTGAATGAAAATGAAACAAGGCATCTCAACGTCCCAAGGCCAGAACTCAGCAACATGATACTTGAAATCCAATTTAAGGCTTTTAACTAGTGAACTGTGCTGTTGTTAGAGAGAAGAAATTAAATGCTGATGTTACAGTCAAAGGTTCAGCATTTGGGCAGCTTCTTGTATCATAGGATTAGAAGGAAGACTGCCAGCCAGTCAATCTCACTTGATCCTTCTCCCACTGCCAACCTGGGCGATTTCTACAGTTGCTATTTAGAAATCAGTCTGTCTTCATTAACAGTATTTGAATTTAATCCAATCCAACCACCTATGCTCAAACTTCATCCAAAACAGATGTACATTCCTATCTGCAATGTGGGCAAATCTTGTGAACAGGGTATTTCAAACTCACATCATGGATGGAAGTATATACATAAATTAAAAATTATGCAGATACTGAACACAAAGCATGGAAACAAACAGGCACACCTGATAAGAGTCTGCATTGCGAACTGGTGGCAAATTTTCCAAGTGGTCCTTGAAAACATCAGTTGTAGCATACTGCATTTTATATTCCTCTTCCTTCATGTCCGTAAGCCACCTCTGAAATATAAGCAGATAATAATTCAAAATCAGAATAGTGTATGTGCAAAGTAACCATTATTGAAAATATATACATGATTTCCAAAACATTTTTCCTGAAAGATTAATGGAAACATGATTCTATGGCTCAGGACTGAAAGGCTAATATAGGCTCAATGTAGGCTACTAGGAATTGTGGGAGTTCCAAAAAACCTGGAAGACCGAAGTTTCCCATGCCTGTGCTAAACTTTATGACAATTATATCAGTGTTGGGGAACACAAGTGTTCAGCTACTCACTAAGAACACGGCCCAGTCTGAGCACTGCATTGAGCTAAAGAAATTTATACATAGAACAGAAGAAGAATTTGGGCGGAACGGGAAATAAGAATACTGGATAAGGCCTAAAATAATTATTTTGAAAATAGTATTATGCAATACCTTCATTTCATTGTTTATTTTTTCCCATTCCTCAGCAGTAAAGTCAGAAGCAGTGGCTGCAGGCTTTTCTCTTCGCAAAACTCTGCTATTTGGAGCCAAAGTCTCAATGTGTTTTTCACAAAATAATATAAGATCGGGATATAAGCCTTCCTCGCCAGATCTCAAAATAAACAGATAAATTGCATCACTGCATTGAAGTGCTCATTATAATGTTTTATTTTAAATTTTATTTTAATACTATCTGTTTTGATGTGTTGGTTTTCTTTCTCTCATTTCTAAAAAATCTAATGAAACATAAATATTAATGCTTGGACAACTTGATCGTCCTCCTCATCTTGTGCTCTCTTTGCTAATTATTGTTTTAAAGTCAGTTCCCTTTCAGTCCCTTCATATATTTAAAAAATATAAAAAACCAAATGACAGACCATCCCTAAAATGTAATAAAAAAATCTAACACCCCATCTCCTCAGTTTACAATTCAATTAGCTGCTAGTCTGCATTATCTCCAATTTATATTATAGTTACAATGAAATAGCAACACCATACCATTTACAAATTGCATAAATTAAATTTGTTATCATTTTCTATCTTTTCAAATCATGCTTAAAGTGAATGATTATCATGTTTTCCTTTATTTATTGCAAGAATCACTACAATCCATACCAAAGTATTACTAAAGAAATGAATACACTGCATAAAGGTTTACCTTAATATTCTGAGAATATTTTCCAAATACTTAACATCAGTACATTGTTCTATATATTTGTAGTCCAGATGCTCAATAGGAATGTGGTACATTTTTGTTGTTCCTTGACTATACAAGGATGACATCTGGTCAACACTCATGGCTAAAAATATAAAAGAGAGTAATTACATTTCATATTTGAGTATTTTAAGAAATATTTTGATATATTTACAAGCTTTTGATATATTTACAAGGCTCAAACCATGACACTTGGGGCCCTTCCACATAGTCATATAACGCAGAATATCAAGGCAGAAAATCCCACAATACCTGCTATCTAAGGGCCTTTCCACACAGCCCTATATCCCAGAATATCAAGGCAGAAAATCCTACAATATTTGCTTTGAGCTGGGTCATTTGAGTCCATACTCAGGTAATGTGGGATTTTCTGCCTTGATATTCTGGGGATATAGGGCTGTGTGGAAGGGCCCTGAGTCCACACTGTCATATATCCCAGTTCAGAGCAGATAATGTGGGATTTTATTCAGGTGGGTGGAAGGGGCCCTGGTTGGCTCTCTTGTAATTTATTATTTTATTATTATTTTATTATTTAAAGCCATTACTCCTGGTTCAGCCTTGTAAGGCTGGATGTACGTTGCCATATAATGCGGCTTGAAACTGTACGATATGGTCAGTATTTAGAGCCATATAAATTCTGTTTATTGAACTGTCATAAACTTCTAAAAAATTACTAAATAACACAGTTTACTGAAGCACATTATATGGCTACACACTGACCACATAACAGTTCCAAACTATAATATATTTTAGTTATTTATATCCCATTTTATCTCTCCTTACAGAGACTCAAAGCAACTCTCAATCAAAAGCATTACAATTTAAAATATTCAAATAAACAATAATAAAACAGTATATCATTATATATTCTTATATATTATCAGTAGGAGCGCCCAGTGGCACAGTGGGTTAAAGACTGAGCTGCTGAACTTGCTTACTGAAAGGTCACAGGTTCGAATTTGGGGAGCGGCGTGTTAGCCCCAGCTTCTGTCAACCTAGCAGTTCAAAAACAAGCAAATGTGAGTAGATCAATAGGATCCGCTCCGGCGGGAAGGTAACAGCGCTCCATGCAGTCATGCCGGCCACATGACTTTGGAGGTGTCTACAGACAATGTCAGCTCTTCAGCTTCGAAGTGTAGATGAGCATCAATGCCCAGTTAGACATGACTGGACTTAATGTCAGGTGAAAACCTTTACCTTGTACTATATTAGTATTACTATATTATAATATTATTATATATGATTATATTGTATTATTATTAGTATATATTGTATTACATTATATTATTATCAATGTTATATGCATATATAATATATTATTAGCATAGCACAATATTAGTATTAGATATTACACTATTGTACTATACCACTTGTACCATATTATTATGCCACAATATCTATAATACACTACCAGTATATTATACTGTTAGTATTATATAATACATTGTATTATAGCATAAGCTGTAATATATACAATACGTAATACATTATATTACAACATTATATATATATATATATATATATATATATATATATTAGTATTGTTACAGTACAATGTTACTATTTCTATGTATTATTGTACTGTATATATTGAGGTATATGGCTGTGTAGATCCAGAACGACTACTCCTCTGTGACCGCCTTTGAAGCATTTAGTTGTAGTATATACACAATACATTATACAATACATAATACATTCTATTACAACATTATTAATTTTATATATATTAGCATTGTTACATTACAATGTTATTACTTCTATATATTATTATATTGTATATATTGAGGTATATGGCTGTGTAGCTCCAGAATGACTACTTCTCTTACAACATTAATATTATATATATATACTAGTACTGTTACAGTACAATGTTATTACTTCTATATATTATTGTATTGTATATATTGAGGTATATGGCTGTGTAGCTCCAGAACGGCTACTCTGTGACTGCCTTTGAGGCATTTAGTTGTAGTATATACATAATACGTAATACAATACATAATACATTCTATAACAACATATGTATTGTTACATTCCAATGTTATTATTTCTCTATATTATTATATTGTATATATTGAGGTATATAGCAGTTTAGATCCAGAACGATCACTCCTCAGTAACCATCTTTGAGGTATTTCATTGTAGTATATACATAATACATTATAGAATGCATAATGCATTGTATTACAACATTATTAATATTATATATGTGTGTGTGTGTGTGTGTGTGTATTAGTATTGTTACATTCCAATGTTATCACTTCTATATATTATTATATTGTATATATTGAGGTATATGGCTGTGGAGATCCAGAACGATTACTCCTCTGTGACCGCCTTTGAGGCATTTAGTTGTAGTATATACATAATACATTATACAATACATAATACATTGCATTACAACACACACACACACACACACACACACACACATATATATAAGTACTGTTACATTACAATGTTATTACTTCTATATATCATTATATTATATATATTGAGGTATATAGCAGTTTAGATCCAGAATGATTACTCCTCAGTAACCACCTTTGCGGCATTTAGAGGGCAATCGTCTTCTCTTCACTCAGGCCTCTTCTACACTGCCATGTAATCCAGATTATCAAAGCAGTGTGGGTGATATGAGTGGGTGATACCCAGATTATCAAAGCAGCGTGGGTGATATGAGCCCACACTGCCATATAATCCAGTTCAAAGCAGATAATCTGGATTGTATATGGCAGTGTATACACAGCTGTATACAATCCACACTGAACTGGATTATAGGGCAGTGTAGGCTCAGATAACCCAGTTCAAAGCAGGTATTGTGGATTATCTGGGTTGTGTGGCTGTGTAGAAGGGGCCTAAGATGAACTATTTATTACCTGGAGCAATTCAAATTGTTTTCTAAGCATCTGGAAACTTTTGTGGTTCTGAAGCCCCTTGCTAAGTACCCCAACACACACACACACCCCAACACAAACCCACGCCTCAATGTAAAGAAAAATAAATGAGTGGCTGTCCCCCAATCCTAGAGAAGGCCTTCAAAACACACCTAGGCCCACCAGTGCTCACCTCTCGCCGCCACTTGCTTCTCTCCCTGCCTGGGCTGTAGGAGGGAAGGGTTGCCATGGCGACGCTGCCTCAACAGCACGGAAACCTCCTTTGAGGCGGAGACAGGCCGAGCAGCAATCCCCTTCCATCCTTATTTTAGTGAGAGGGCCTGTCATCTTGCAGGGCCTTTTCACTAAGATGACTGTGTTAAGTATCTCTTTGGCAAAGAAATAAAACGAAACTAAGTGAACAACAATGAAATAAGTATCACTGAAAGCAGCTGGTGTCCTTGGGCTGTAGAAATGATGCAGTTTGACAGCACTTTAACTGACATGGGCAAACTTGGGCCTTCCCTCCAGGTGTTTTGGACTTCAGCTCCCACCATTCCTCACAGCCTCAGGCCCCGGGGCCTGAGGCTGTGAGGAATGGTGGGAGCTGAAGTCCAAAACACCTGGAGGGAAGGCCCAAGTTTGCCCATGCCTGCTCTAGAGTGAGGGCATCGGTTTCCAGGTGGAAGACAGTCCTGGTTGAAATTGGCTTGACCCGCCTTCCTCTTGGCACATTTCTCTCTTTCGCCCTCCATTCGTGCCTCTTCAAATTCTACAGCACTGCTGGTCACAGCTGACCTCCAGCTAGCGCGCTCAAGGGCCAGGGCTTCCCAGTTCTCGGTGTCAATCATAGAATCATAGAGTTGGAATAGATCTAATGGGCCATCCAACCACCTGCCAAGAAGCAGGAAAGTCGCATTCAAAGCACCCCCAACAAATGGCCATCCAGCCTCTGTTTAAAAGCTTCCAAAGAAGGAGTTTCCACCACACTCCAAGGCAGAGAGTTCCACTGCTGAACGGCTCTCACAGTTAGGAAGTTATTCCTAATGTTCAGGTGGAATCTCCTTTCTTGTAGTTTGAAGCCATTGTTCCGCGTCCTAGTCTGCAAGGAAGCAGAAAACAAGCTTGCTCCCTCCTCCCTATGACTTCCTCTCACGTATTTATACATGGCTATCATGTCTTCTCTCAGCCTTCTCCAGGCTAAACATGCCCAGCTCTTTAAGCTGCTCCTCATAGGGCTTGTTCTCCAGACCCTTGATCATTTTCGTCGCCCTCCTCTGGACACATTCCAGCTTGTCAATATCTCTCTTCAGTTGTGGTGCCCACTTAAAGAAATAAGAGACATGGATGAACTAACTTTTTTGATGAGGAAAAATACTGGAAAATCGATAAAAAGGACAGACTGAACTCTTTTTTGTGACTATGAAAAAAATAGAAGAATAATAGTGGCAAATAATACATAAGTTCGATCAAGAAGTACTTAAAGAAGATCCTGAGGCTGGAGTGGAAGTCATTTTAGAACTGTTTGTGTGTGGGGTTTTTTTGTTCTTTTTTTGGTATTTTGTTGCAATTTTTCTGGACTTTTTTCTTTTTATATATATATTTTTTGGTTTTTTTCCTTTTTTCTCTTGTCTTTTTTATCTTTTTTGGGTGGTGATCGGGTTTCCTACTTTTCTATCTTCTTTGGTAATGTTCTCCCTCTTTCCTTGTGTTGATGTTTAAAATGTTTAATAACAATTATTTTAAAAAATAAATAAATTGTGGTGCCCACAATTGGACACAATATTCCAGGTGTGGTCTAACCAAGGCAGAATAGAGGGGTAGCATGACTTCCCTGGATCTAGACCAGGGGTCCACAAACTTTTTAAACAGAGGGCCAGGTCACAGTCCCTCAAACTGTTACCGGGCCAGATTATAATTCGAAAAAAATACGAATGAATTCCAATGCACACTGCACATATCTTATTTATAGTGCAAAAACATTTAAAAACAAGACAATAATTAAAATTAAGAACGATTTTAACAAATATAAACTTATTAGTATTTCAATGGAAAGTGTGGGTCTGCTTTTGGCTGATGAGATAGGATTGTTGTTGTTATTGTGTGCTTTCAAGTAGTTTCATACTTAGGTTGACCCTGAGTGAGAGCTGCGTAAATTACCCTTGAAGGGTCGCATCTGGCCCCCGGGCCTTAGTTTGAGGACCCCTGATTTAGACACTAGACTCCTATTGATGCAGGCCAAAATCCGATTGTTAGCTCATGTTTAACTTGTCCACGAGGACCCCAATATCTTTTTCACATGTACTGCTCTCAATGCTACATTTTTTTAGGTTAGCTTTGAGCCCATCTTTAAATCTCTTTTCCTGTCCACCAACATTACGTTTTGCATTCTTGAGTTGGGAGTAGAGTAACTGCTTTGGGCATTCGGACAACGTGGCCAGCCCAGCGGAGTTGATGGTGGAGGACCATCGCTTCAATGCTGGTGGTCTTTGCTTCTTCCAGCACGCTGACGTTTGTCCGCCTGTCTGCCCAAGAGATTTGCAGGATTTTCCGGAGGCAGCGCTGATGGAATCGTTCCAGGAGTTGCATGTGACGTCAGTAGACAGTCCATGTTTTGCAGGCATATAGCAGGGTTGGGAGGACAATAGCTTTATAAACAAGCACCTTGGTATGCCTACGGATGTCCCGGTCCTCAAACACTCTGTGCTTCATTCGGAAAACTGCAAGAGAACATGCAGGTCAATAATAGGGCTCCACAGTCACCTACGTACCCACTGCCAGTACAGCTAACTTGGATGATAATCCTACTCGGACAGAGGTTAGATGGCCATCTGTCGGGGGTGCTTTCAATGCGATTTTCCTGCTTCTTGGCAAGGGGTTGGACTGGATGGACCACGAGGTCTTCATGACCAGTAAGAAAGTTTCCAGAAACTGTTATCAGTAATTACATTTTTGTCCTTCCATGGTGTTCAAGGCAGCATTCCTGCCTCCCAACACACAAAGCTTTTAGCCTGTCAGACCAGAAAATTTGCCTTTGTCTCTCAGATCCCTTCTACACTGCCATTTAAAGTCCAGATTATCTCCTTTGAACTGGATGATATGGCAGTGTGGACTCATATAATCCAGTTTGAAGCAGATGATGTGGATTATCTGCTTTGATAATCTGGATGATATGGCAATGTAGAAGGGGTCTCTTTATAGATTGAGAAGGAAAGAGTCAACATCTAATATACCACACATTCCAGCATAGTGGTGCTTATTCCTCCTTGCTTTACACACCATCACTCAGGTCCCTTCTACACTGCCATATAATCCATATTATCTGCTTTGTACTGGTTTAATTGAGGGCCATTCCACACTGCCCCTTTATCCCAGGATCTGATCCCAGATTATCTGTTTATTCTGGGTTATCTGGCAATGGGGACTCATATATTCCAATTTAAAGAGATAATCGGATCAGATTCTGGGATAAAGGGCAGTGTGGAAGGGTCCTGAGTCTACTCTGCCATATAATCCAGTACAAAGCAGATAATCTGGAATTTATAAGGTAGTGAAGAAGGGCCCTCAGTCTAGAATTCACATGAGTAGACTGTTATGAATTGAATAAAAATAATTACTGGTAGGTAAAAACATTTAAAATAGTTGAGTTTGTACAAGCTTCAAAAACAGAAAAAACAACCCAACAAAATATTTTGACAACACTTTATTGTGATCATAGAATAACTTACATTGTTAGAATGCAAAAAAAAAAAAAAAAAGCTTGCTCACAACAAATGCAAAATCAGAGAGAACATAAGAAGAATTTGAAACATGTTTAGATCAATTGGATGCATCTTCTCTTCATCGGGCATCAAACACAACCACTATTGTAGGAGTTAAAGAAAAAAGCTGGAAAACGGATTCTTATAATTCTAACAAATTGCACAAACACTTGGACAACAATCCACATAACCAAGCATACAGTGGCTATACTTGCACATATGGATATGATGTAGTTTTCACTGAATATATATATGGTTTGTTCTTGTCTTATGTGCACCATCATGCAGTAAGCAGTCTTTCTATATATATTTCAGATTTCAATATTAATGTCAAAAATATGTAGTATGATTTTACATAGGATTTGTGCTACATTAGAACAGTAAAGACAAATATCACTTAAGTAAAATAAATATTAAATAGCCAGAAAAATAATATAAGGTGTAAACACTAAATTAATCTGGGAATCTGCTATTGCAACACATCCAATGAAGAGGTTTAAAACCAGTATAAAAAAAGATTAGGACTATGTACATTCCAGTCGACTTGGAATTGCATTGTATTTGTAGATCAGAAGGAACCAATATAGGAATATCATCATAGGACTATATTTGCTTTAGTTGGAGAAAGACTGAACCTGCCAACACAATGTGTTTAAGTACAGAGAAAGCAAAATTTGGTCTCAACGCAAAAGAACATTCAGACATTCCAAATGATGGATGAACAGGTGTGCCTCAGATTTCTTGCATTTTCCATGCTTCTTTTCTGCTAATAAAATATCTGACCAAACAAAGTTTCTTTTATATGCTTAGGTTACAGGAGTTTAGAGCGGAACTGGTGTTCTGGTGTGACTGTAGCAAAACAATTTCCTCTGTCTGTTTACATGATGTAGACATAGATAATAGGTAACAGTAACAATGCCAGAAAGCATGACTCTGCTAAGCACACTTCTAATAAGGATGAAGAGCCTCTGAAAGCCTGTTTGCCATTGACAACTGAGTGGGAAGATTGAAATCATGGGTGCTTACCCATACCCCAACTCTCTCTGATGCACCTTCTCCACTTCAGGTGGAGAAAATACAAGAGAAGAACATAGTTCTTAACAGTTGTTTCTGCTTGCTTGCTCTTCTAAAGAGGAACTATTGTCTAATGGCAAACTAGCTCAACTCAAGTCAATTCCCCTTGGAACCAGCAATTGCTGCATCTTCTGATCACTCTGGAAATCATCTGAACATTTTGTTCTTTTGGAAAAGGTGAGCTATAGAACCATAGAATTGGAAGACACTACAAGAGCCAGCCCCACTGTGCCATACAAGAACAAAATGTTCCTGACAGATGGCCATCCAGCCTCTGCTTCAAAACATCCAGAGAAGACAGTGTCAAACAGCTCTGAAGATAATGTGGTTGAATAAAGTTGCTAACTATGTGGCTACTTTAGTTCTGTTGTTTTCAGTTATCCCCTGGGCTACTGATTCTCCTCATTTAGAATAATCACAATTTACTTCACAAGTCCAGAAGTGCAAACCTGGCATAAATATGGATCTCTCTGTATGAATGGAGACTATCAGTATAAAATCAAGGCTACAGTGCAATCCTAAACATATATACTCAGAAATGCCCCATGAATCTTTGTTGTTACACTTGTATAACATTGCAGCCTAAAGGAATGTTAGAAGTTCATATAGTCTGAATCAGTGTATGAAAATAAAGCAAGGAAGACACACATATAGAAGGATACATCTTTTTGTTCTTTTCTTGTACATTATTCTGTAACCACATTCTCTGCATCTGATAGGATCTCTTGCTTTAATTTCATTTTCTTTGTGACATTCTGAAATGAAGAAAAAGAATTACATTATGAGGCCAATCCTGGAAACCAACTGCAAAAGAACTGAGAATAAAGCAACAGAAGCACTTGACATTTTATAATTTTTAAACATTCTTGTTTAAAAGTACAGATTTTGACTGATTTATTTACTAAAATAGTGGAATTAAGAACCTCTCATCATAGTCTATAAATTTAAGTTCACTGTGATTATGAAAGAATCTTAACATTTCACAAGTTGGAATTTGTTAAAACAATACATTAATATAGGAGTTTTTTAGTATCCTCAATGCAGCTCACACAATATATTTATATACCATGAACTACAGTCTTTGAAACACAAACTAGTATCCTTCCCACAGTGCACTGATAGTACATGGATTTGTAGTAGAGAGTATGCACCAGATAAATGTTAAAGCAAAACAACGCAGCTGCAGTACGCCCAGAAAAGAATACATCTACACACTGTAGAATAAATGTAGTTTGGCACCACTTTAGCTGCCATGACTTAATGCTGTGTGATTTCATTTACCTAAAGACAATTTGGGCCATGATCATAAGCACAATACCCAAATAATAATTTCCCAAATGATTTAGCAGAATAATTCCAGTGAATGAAAGTAGCTGTGCTTCTATTCTGTTTTAATCCTTAAAGGAATTTAGATGAGGAAAGGTAGAAGAAACAAATCTTATTTCTGGAGGATACAAATATAAGACATTGTTGTCTAGAGCTCCCATAAGCTTCCAGAAAGAGGGAGTGCAATTTCAGAGTGAAAATGTATTCTAGAAGTACCCTTGATGTCATTTTCATCTACTTTCTTGGGTCTCATTTTCAGACTTCTTCCTACTACAATGACATTGCACTGGACTCACCTCCACAGATGTATATCATTGGTTGCTGCTTTGGTGGAGGTGCATCAGTCTGGGTGTCCATCTTCTGCTAGTAAAAGGAAGACAACTCATTCATACCAATTACAGCTTTCAAACACATAGAGCGTCCTTCAGCCCTTCAAACATCCTTCAATCTTACTGTTAATGTGTTTACAAAGAAGAAGCCCAGAGAGGGAAATGAGACTCAACATATATGCAAAGAGATCTTGGAGCATCTTAGAGTCTCATTGAAGCCCCTTCCACACAGCTGAATAAAATCCCACATTAACTGATTTGAACAGGGATAAATGGCAGTGTGGACTTAGATAACCCAACTCAAAGTACATATTATGGGTTATATGGCTGTGTGGAAGGGCCCTAAGAGAACAAGGTTGGCATAAACTTTCATGGACTTTCAAGGAATCCATGCATCTGAGGAAGCAGACAATTTGTGAAAATGTATTGTCGAAGGCTTTCATGGCCGGAATCACTGGGTTGTTGTAGGTTTTTTTCGGGCTGTATGGCCATGGTCTAGAGGCCATACAGCCTGAAAAAACCTACAACAACCCAATTTGTGAAAACTTATGGTACACGTTCAGCATTCCTTATATGCAATTCTAAAATCCAAACTGTTTTCAAGGGCAGTTGAAATAACAGTGCCTTTGTTTTCTGCTGGTTCAATATATACAAACTGTCTAAACGGCTTATACGAAACACAAATGAATTTGTATTGTCGAAGGCTTCCATGGCTGGAATCACTGGGTCATTGTAGGTTTTTCGGGCTATATGGCTATGTTCTAGAAGCATTCTCTCCTGATGTTTCACCTGTATCTATGGCAGGCATCCTCAGAGGTTGTGAGGTCTGAACATCATAATCTCTGAGGATGCCTTGGCAGTTAAAGTGGTATCGAACTACATCAATCCTATAATGTAGAGCAGCGTTTCTTCAGCCTGGGGGTCACAGGGGGATGTCAGAGGCAAAATGTCAGGAGAGAATGCTTCTAGAACATGGCCATACAGCCCGAAAAACCTACAACAACCCACAAATGAATTTCATGTTCAGACTTGGGTCCCATCTCTAAGACCCCTTCCACACAGTAGTATAAAATCCACACTGAACTAGATTATATGGCAGCGTGGACTCAAATAATCCAGTTCAAAACAGATATTGTGGGTGATCTGCCTTCATATTCTGGGTTATATGGTCGTGCGGAAGGGCTGAAAGAGATCTTGTTATGTTTGTTGTTGTTCATTTGTTCAGTCGTCTCCGACTCTTCATGACCTCATGGACCAGCCCACGCCAGAGCTCCCTGTCGGCCGTCACCACCCCCAGCTCCTTCAAGGTCTTCTTATGTACACCTATGCAAATACGGACATTCCAAAATCTCCTCCAAAAGATTTCTGGATCCAAACATTTCAAATAAGAGCTATTCAACTGGTATCAATTTCATTTTTGGGGGGTGCATTTACACAGCAGAATTGATGCAGTTTGATACCACTGTTAAATGTCACGACTCCATATAATTGACTCGTGGGAGATGTAGTTTATTAAGGTACCAGCATTATCTTGAAGAGAAAGCTGAAGACCTTATAAAATAACTCCCCTGATGCTATAGTATTGTGCCATGACAGTTAAAAGTGGTGTCAAATTGCTTCAAATCCAGTGTAGACCAGGCATGAGCAAACTTGGGCCCTCCAGGTGTTTTGGACTCCAACTCCCACCATTTCTAACAGCCTCAGGCCCTTTCCTTTTCCCCCTCAGCCGCTTAAGCGGCTTAGGGGGAAAAGGAAGGGGCCTGAGGCTGTTAGGAATGGTGGGAGTTGGAGTCCAAAACACCTAGAGGGTCCAAGTTTGCTCATGCCTGGTGTAGATGCTCTTAAAGTGCTCCAAAGTCCCTTTCAGCCCCGTCTAAACAAAATTCCCATCAACAATCTGATTGAAAACAATGCGCCCTACCAGCTCGTGCACAACTCATGCACTCCTTCCTCTGACGGCGCAGTCTGATGACGTTTGAAAGCTCTGCAAAGGGGAGAGAAACCCTAAGCTCCGCCCCTTCCATTAGGAGTAGTTTTCCAATTCAGACACATGGAGGCGTTTTGAATTTGCTCCTCTCCGATGTTTTCTTAAAGGGACAGGCTGAAAATTAACACTGATTTTCTTTGCCTTGGCAACTTAACCTTTACTAAAGAAGCAGTTGCTTTCTTTGCTTCCTTTCACACAGCTAAATAAAATCCCACATTATCTGCTTTAGCTGGAATATATGGCAGTGTGGACTCAGATAACCCAGTTCAAAGCAGATATTGCCTTGATATTCTGGGTTATATGACTGTTTGGAAGGGCCCTTAATATCAACTACAATTTCACATCAGAGTGAAAGCTTTAGGCTTTTTTAGGTGTATCTACACTATCAAATTAATGCAGTTTGAGACCACTTTAACTGCAATGACTAATTGCTCTGGAATCATGAGGACCGAGCAGTCTGGCAGAGGAGATTAAAGCCCTTGTCGAACTACAACTTCCATGATTTTATTGTGATTTTATTCTGACGACCTGACTTTTGTACTTGTATGATATTGTATGATCTGTATTTTAATGTATTACGATGCTGTTATGTTTACTATATTTGTGTTGACTTTTATTTATTTATTTACTTATTATTTACTTTGCTTATATACCGCTGTTCTCAGCCCGAAGGCAACTCACAGCGGTTCACAATCAATACAAACAGCAATAATTCAATGCAATAATGTAACAATTACCAACTTAACACATTACCCAATCAATAAACAATTACTACAATAACCAATCACTATCGTCTCATCGTCCAAAACATAATCCAGATTCGTCATCCATTGTCCATTCCTATGTACATTGCCAATCATTGCACTAGTTATTCGAACGCCTGCACAAACAGCCAGGTCTTCACTTTTTTGCGGAATACCATTAGAGATGATGCTAGTCTAATGTCGGTAGGAAGGGCGTTCCACAGCCGAGGAGCCACCACCGAGAAGGCCCTATCTCTCGTCCCCGCCAGCCGTGCTTGAGAAGCAGGCGGGATCGAGAGCAGGGCCTCCTCGGAAGATCTCAAAGTCCTGGTAGGTTCATAGGCCGAGATGCGGTTAGATAGGTAGCTTTTCTGCTGTTAGCCGGCCGGAGTCCCTCTTCAGAGGTTGAGAAGACAGGGTTATAAAAGCTCTAAATAAATAATAAATAAATTATTCCCAGTACTGAGCCCTTGGCAGTTAAAGTGGTATCAAACTACATCAATCCTATAGTGTAGAGCAGCGTTTCTCAACCTAGGGGTTGGGACCCCTGGGGGGGGGGGTCACCAAAGACCATCAGAAAACACAGTTTGGTGTGGGAAGTTTGGCCCAGTTCTATCATTGGTGAGGTTCAGAATGCTTTTTGATTGTAGGGGAACTATAAATCCCAGCAACTACAACTCCCAAATGTCAAGGTCCATTTCCCCCAAACTCCACCAGTGTTCACATTTGGGCATATTGAGTATCTGTGCCATGTATGGTCCAGATCCATCATTGTTTGAGTCCACAGTGCTCTCTGGATGTAGGTGAACTACAACTCCAAAACTCAAGGTCAGTGCCCACCAAACCCTTCCAGGATTTTCTGTTGCTCATGGGAGTTATGTCTGCCAAGTTTGGTTCAATTCCATCATTGGTGGAGTTCAGAATGCTCTTTGATTGTAGGTGAACTATAAATCCCAGCAACTACAACTCCGTGGCATTGGACCGTAGTCATTAAAGTTGTGTCAAACCCACCAGCAACACATGGGATATATCTGTATTAAGTGCAGATGAACCCCACATGTTACTGGATTCCAATTTTCAGCTTTCCTCACCATTGGCCCAAAGGAGGGCCAATCACACCTTTAAAAAGAGGAGGAGGTGATTCCCATTCTTATCTAACATATTTGAGAGTATTTTAATTGCTATGGCTCAATGCTATGAAATCATAGGAGTTATAGTTTGATACTGCACTAGCCCTGTGACAGAAAAGGCTGAGGACCTTGGAAAAATATGATTCCCATAAGCCTTGAAAGTTGAAGTGGTATCAGACTGCATTAATTGTACAGTGTAAAACAGGCATGGTCAAACTTTGGCCCTCCAAGTGTTTTGGATTTCAACTCCCACAATTCCTAACAGCACTGGCTGTTAGGTATTGTGAGAGTTGAAGTCCAAAACACCTGGAGGGCCAAAGTTTGCCATGCCTGGTGTAAAGGTAAAGGTAAAGGTATTCCCCTGACATTAAGTCCAGTCATGTCTGACTCTGGGGTGTGGTGCTCATCTCCATTTCTAAGCCGAAGAGCCAGCGTTGTCCGTAGACACCTCCAAGGTCATGTGGCCGGCATGACTGCATGGAGCGCCGTTACCTTCCCGCCGGAGCGGTACCTATTGATCTACTCACATTTGCATGTTTTCGAACTGCTAGGTTGGCAGAAGCTAGGGCTGACAGCGGAAGCTCACGCCGCTCCCCGGAATCGAACCTGCGACCTTTCGATCAACAAGCTCAGCAACTCAGTGCTTTAACCCACTGCGCCACTGGGGGCTCCCCTTAATAAATCACCAATTCTTTGGGTGCATCTGTGTTTTGATAGACACTGGGCTACAATACCTGCATTCCTCCTCTTGAGACATCATGACTAGAGCTGATGGGAACTGTGATACAGTAGCATCTGGAAGGCTGCAATTCGTTCTGTTTAGTTTGGAGAAAAAGGGTTTGAATTTAGATATAAAGCTTATGGATATGATGTCTGACTTGAAAATATCTCTTATCCTTTCCCCAACATGAGAACCAGAAGTGTGTTGGACTGCAATTAAAGGCTGTTAAATGCTAATCATGGTGGCCAACTGCAACATCCGCAGACAAGAGTTCTTTTCCCCACCCTGGACGTTCCACAGATAGATAATCTTCACTTGCCTAGTTTCCAACAGACCCCTCAACCTCTGAGGATGCCTGCCATAGATGTGGGCGAAACGTCAGGAGAGAATGCTTCTGGAACATGGCTATAGAGCCCGGAAAACTCACAGCAACCCAGTGATTCCGGCCATGAAAGCCTTCGACAAACAAAAATGACAATGACTTTGACATTTGTGGATTACATTGTAGGAACAATGTAGCTTGAGGTCACTTTCACTGCCCTGGCTCAGTTCTAAGAAGTGCAGGAAAGCCTCTTGGGCGCTTTGCTGCTGCTGCTGCTGCCTTCTTGGCTGGGCTTTCTTGTTGTGGCTTCCTCTCCTTGGCAGCCAAAGAGGAGGAGGAAGAGGAGGGGAGAAGCCTAATCAGTTGGGAAAGGCGGGTAGTTCAAAATGGAGCGAGGGAAACCCTGAGGAGGAAGGCGCACGAGGGCAGCCGGTTGAAGCAACAGGGAGGAAGAGGAAGAAGAAGAAGAGGAGAAGTGGCTGCTGATGCTTCTTTGCAGAGCTCTCCCTTCTTCTCCGAGGCAACGCTGGGAAGGAGTTCAGCGCTGCTCCTTGGACACCATCCTCTCCCTCCCCGCTTTAAACCCCCCTTCCATTGGGCACACTCTTCCTCCTCCTCCTCCTCTTGCCTCCTTTCAACGCCCTTGTAGTGACTCTCCAGCTGGTTGTGTCATGAGAAGAGTTGTGTCTGTCCCCTTGCCTGCTCCTGAAGGAAGGAAGAACGCACATAGAATGTTACTAGACTCAGTGCTCATTGCTTTTGTGTGAACTCCATGCTTTGCTTCAAATTAACTTATTAATTAGTTAGGATACTACTACTAGTAGTTCTCTTGGGGGGGGGGGGTTATTGGTTTCTTTGTTTTACTTTCCCTCCTCCAATAATAATGAAGCACTTCATTTGAAGCAATTGCTGGTCTTCCAAGTAATTTGGTAAGTTGTCCTGCTTTGAAGGATGGGAATTTCACACAGCCAGCATTTACTAACTCAATGTATTGTGGAAGGCTGGAATCACTGCATTGTTGTAGGTTTTTCAGGCTATATGGTCATGTTCCAGAAGCATTCTCTCCTCCTGCATCTATGGCAGGCATCCTCAGAGGTTGTGAGGTCTGAGTATTATACTAAAAGAGCATCTCTTAATACTAACTGGAGGAAAATATTCTGAGTGGTTAACATTACAAGCTTATAGTATACACTTACCTGGAAGTAGCTTTCATTGGAAACAATGGCATTCGCTTATGAGTTAATTTGTATTGAGGTGTGGAAAATATTAGTATCAATCAAACCTGTTTGTATTGATACTCTGGTCAAATAGCTTTCCTTAAAACAGGCACTTGGCTTCATATTTATGTATTTTGAAGCCTATTTGTAGCTTGATGTTTCTGAGCACAATGGAATGAGTCTTCCTTGTCATTTTACATTCATTTGCTCAGCTTCAAATATACTGAGATTTTTTAAAATTTACCATATCAGAAGCAAACCGAAGTTACAGTTGGTTTCACAGTTGTGTAGGTGGAAAGCACACACTTGTGTCTTGACAGGGTTAGGCTTCAGGTAGTTATCTTTGTAGTAGCTGGAGAGATCTTTTGAGGCATTAGGAAGTAGGTTTTCAACTGTTTCAAAGTATTTTGCTTGTGTTGTTAGGCCAACGTCAAGCTCTTTGTGAGTGGTGGCTATGGCTGATTTTTTTTCTTATGATATGACCAAAGCAAGACAGTATCAGTTTAGTTTTCTTGGCTTCTAGAGCTAAATCAGGCTTGATTTGCTTTAAGACTCATTTACTTGCCTTTTTTAGCTGTCGCTAGTACATTTGCTTCCTAGTAAATGTTTGAGGATTTGCAGCCTAAGATAAGAGGATCAGTATTTTACATGGCAACATAAATTGTGTAATAATGCTGTAAAGCATTGTTCATCAGGTCTCATTTTGCTCTTTTTGGCTGCTACACAATATCTACTTTTCCAAAGAGACTTATTTTCCATTCAGTTGTTTTCAAGCTTCCCTCCTTTTCTGTTCTAAGCCTAAGAACTCCAGTCTTAAGCAAAATGTAACCAGTAACTCTTGAGTCTTGTTGTACATAAGAAAGAAGGTGGATGGAGATTTTTCTTTCTCTCCATGTCCTTTTTGGTGGTGTAGGCTGGGGAAAAATACTATTATGTATTACTGTAGAAACTTACCTAATTTTTGAAATCTTTGTACTAAAATCAGAAACGGACTGAACAACTGGAGTAGACACTAGTCACATCTGGATTGTTATCAACTTTTTCAGGTGGTTGTTTCTAGGAAAGGCATATTTATGTACATAACTTTTGACAGGTATCATTATTATGTGTTTCGGTGGGTTGCTGTGAGTTTTCCGGCTGTATGGCTATGTTCCAGAAACATTCTCTCCTGACGTTTCACCCACATCTATGGCAGACATCCTCAGAGGCATCCCATGATTCCATGACATTGAGCCATGGCAGTTAAAGCGGTGGCAAACTGCCTTAATTCTACAGTGTAGATGTAGCCCAGCATAGGTTGAATATCCCTTATCCAGAAATCCAAAATCTGAAATATTGCAAAAGTGTTCACATAGGTACCTGGGATAGTGATACATTTGCTTTCTAATAGTTCAGTATACACAAACTTTCATACACAAAATTAATACAAACATTGTATAAAATTACCTTCAAGCTATGGGTATAAGATGTATATGAAACATGACGTTTATGCTTAGATTTCAGTCTCATCTCCAAACTAGCTTGCCATGTATATACATGCAAATGCACGAATCCAAAATCTGGAAATAAATCCCAAATACTTCTGGTCCACAGTATTTCAGATAAGAGGTATTCAACCTACATTAACTAATTAACTATTTGCTGCCCCTTTATGGCAGTCATAATGTACTGCCTGAAGAAGACAGACTAACAGTAGGCCTGAGACTAAGCGTAGAATTTTAGAGTTTGTATTTATATTATTCACTGACTCCCATTATGTGGTAAATGCTGTTTTTTGTGCAACTTGTAACTTGAATACAATCTTAAGAGGACTCACTATATAGACATGTTTATGAAATTCAGGAAACTTATATTTTGTATCATCACATATTTCTCTTCAGCATTCTAGGTAATGTTTGCAGAGTTCTGGAATACCTTTTTTAACTGCAGTCTCCTTCTAAATCCACCGGGGTAAGTACTGCATGTCTGAAGAACCATTGCAAATTTTGGCCAAGATCTAAAGAAATATCTGAGTAGTTTTCTGATTCCCGTGGAAGGCTTTTCTAATTATTATTGTGAATGTGAATTGTAATGGGAATCAGGTGTTTAAGTAAACAAAGCTCTTAAAACAATTAGTCTGTAATATTTTGTATTTATTGTAGATTGCTGAGAAGAAAGATGATTTAAATCAAGTTTCCTGTTCTAAAATTCATATATTTTCCACCCAAATGTATTTAGTAACTGTTGGTTTGCAGCACAGTATGTGCCATTTTGGAACATAATTGGAAGTCTCCTTTCATTGGGTAGTTGTGAGTTTTCCAGGCTGTATGGCCATGTTCCAGAAGCATTCGCTCCTGACGTTTCACCTGCATATATGGCAGGCATCCTCAGAGGTCCTCACAACCTCTGAGGATGCCTGCTGTAGATGCAGTCAAAACGTCAGGAGACAATGCTTCTGGAACATGGCCATACAGCTGGAAAATTCACAACAACCCAATGATTTCGGCCATGAAAGCCTTCAACAATACATATTCCTTCATCCTTAACACATGCTATTTGCTCTGCTAAAATATGGCTGTCTAGAGACAGAACAGAACTGTGTTTTGCTTTGTCTGTAAACATACAACAAAACAAGATTAAGGATGGAAAGTAGAAAGATCTGAATGTATTTGTAGTACTTTGGATAGTTTGCAAATAGATAGCAACAAAATGCCCCCTAAATTTGTATTGCTGGAATGCAAAAAGCTTAAGGATTTTTTTTGTATAGTGTTATAAGGCCAGACATAACAAATACTTGGGTTCAAAATTCTGTACTTATTGTATGGCCAGAATCCTGCTGGTGATCTAAACATGGACACTGTGGCTGTGAAGGAAATATCAGGCACTGGAGAAATATGCTGTTTAGAGCCAGCATTTTTTCTGCCTTTCCTTGCCATTACTGTGCAACTTCCTTTAGAAGTGCAACGATTAGCACAGCACACCCAAACAATTCAGTCTGCCTTTTGCACCAAATCCGGGTTGGTAGGTCAGCTAGCAAGAATGCATTAAGGTGATTCCATCTGGGTGAATATCCATCATTGAGTTCCATGGAAAATAAGTCGGTAGACTTTGGCTCATACTTGGAAGACCCACTGAACAAAGTGAGAGTAATTTCTATATAAAATATACATAGGATTGAGCTCTAAGCATCTGTAACTGTTCAGATGATTGGGCTGGTATTTACTGAGCAGAATAGATTTTCTCCATGAGATGAAAAATAAATATCCATATTGTTTAGTTAGTATAGTAATAAATACTCATGATTGCCTAACATAACAGTTCAGATAGTTGGAAAGAATAAATAAATCATCATTCAAATGTGATTAGTCAACAAATCTGATGAGCTTCCAGTAGGCTACTTTTACATCTTTCGTAAACAATGATTTGATAGTTCTTGTAGGAAGTCTATGGTAAAAATATAATCCACTTTAGTGCTTAGACTCAAAGACTATGTTTCCCCCCATTTTATGTAGAAATGTAACATTGAAATGATTATGATGATGATTCAGTTGTAAGGGTTTAAAAATAATACAGTTTTATATTAAGAAAGGATTATTCCACTTTATAGAGCAAGTGTGGATAAACCATAATACAGTTATTTGTGAATGTATGACTATTATATGATAATACTTTAATGGTTAAGTGGCAAGAGTGGCAACTTAAAAGATATGTAGTGAAACACTGTACTTTGAAATTATATGCAGCCATTGTATATGCACAAAAGAGTCATGTTGAATAAGACAAAAGGTTTGTCTAGTGAGCATCATACTCAAACTAGTTAATCAGTCACCCATGGGAAGCTTACTATTAGGACATAAGTGAAAGTGCATTCTTCATCATCCAAACTCCAGCAACTGATGCGGAATGACATATTGCTTCTGTTGATAGAAGTGATTTCAGTAAATTTTCATTGAAGATTTTTATGCCTCAGATTTTTCAGCCTCTGAATTACAGTATTCCTTCAAAGTATAAACAATTAATCACTGCGTATATTCAGAAGTTATTATTGCAGAACAAACGTGGATAAACAGTAATACAGTAGAGTCTCGCTTATCCAACCTTTGCTCATCCAACGTTCTGTATTATTCAACACAGTCTGCCTGCCGCCCGGATCTACAGTTGTTTCTCTAGACAGTCAGTGTTTTCGATACATTGCAATGTTTTGGTGCTAAATTCATAAATACAGTAATTACTACATAATGTTACCGTGTATTGAACTGCTTTTTCTGTTGATTTGTTGTAAAACATGATGTTTTGGTGCTTAATTTGTAAAATCATAATGTAATTTGACATTTAATAGGCTTTTCCTTAATCCTTCCTTATTATCCAACATTTTCACTTATCCAACATTCTGTCGGCCTGTTTATGTTGGATAAGCGAGACTCTACTGTACAATTATTTGTGAGTGTGTAACACTGGATATGATAATACTTTAATGGTGAAGTGGCAAGAGTGGAATCTTACAAGGTACATAGTGAAACATTGTGTATTATAAGATAATATGAAATGTCTTTAATTTTGCTTTGTAACAGGTATATAACACAAGGGTCAGTTATATCCTCATATATATGTTGACCTTATGTATAAGTTAAGGCTAGGTTTTAGGAGCCAATATTTTGAATTTTGATGTAACCTATGAAGAAGAAGAAGAAAAACTTAATTTTTCTACCCTGCCTCCATCTCCCCGAAGGGACCCGGGGCGACTTACATGGGGCCAAACCCAGGCAAAATACAATTAAAAACAGAACATAACAAATTAAAATAGCATAAAACAGCATAATAATAAACAAGCATCAAGCAACAGCAGACTAATCTTTTGGGGGGCGGGGAGGAGGCCAATATACGAACTAGTTAGAGCAGGGGTCCTCAAACTTTTTAAACAGAGGACCAGGTCACAATCCCTCAAACTGTTGGAGGGCCGGATTATAATTCGGAAAAATGAATGAATTCCTATGCACACTGCACATATCTTATTTGTAGTGCAAAAAACATTTAAAAACAATACTATAATTAAAATTATGAACAATTTTAACAAATATAAACTTATTAGTATTTCAATGGAAAGTGTGGGCCTGCTTTTGGCTGATGAGATAGGATTTTTGTTGCTATTGCGTGCTTTCAAGTAGTTTCAGACTTAGGTTGACCCTGAGCGAGGGCCAGGAAAATGACCTTGGAGGGCCGTATCCGGCCCCCGGGCCTTAGTTTGAGGACCCCTGGGTTAGAGGGTAAGTGGTTCAATAAGGTGGATAGCAATATATAATAGCACAGGAAATAGCATGGAAATAGAGCAATTAAACAGGATCAATTCAGCTTAACTTACAAATATGAAATAGTAATGTAATATAGGAATTTTGATTCAGATCATGATTCAGGTCACGATATGGATATTCCACAGAGAGGGGAAAGTGGCAGTATGGTTCAGGAGGCCAATTTGGTATAAATATTATGTGGTTTACTCAGGACATCAGTGTCTGAAATTAGAATTATTTACATGATTTCTGATCTAAATATTTTCCCTTTACAGAGCCCATCCAGTTCTAAACACAAGATGTCAGAAAGTAATTCAATCCTATCTAATATTTTTAAAAGAGTCAGACTGCCTTCTCCTAGCAACAATACAAGCTTCTTCAGTTTTAAAGATTCTGGCTCTCCTTCCATATTTTATGACAGTGGCTACAACGAATCATTAAAAGACCAAAGCTTTAATTATGCAGAAGCAGAACATAAAAGAGAACAGAATGACAAAGGTTTGCCTGAGTATTTTAAACATGCCCATTCTAGTAGTTCGTGTGCTTCAGTGCCATCTCCCATTGAAAATAAACATATTACCTTATTATCAGAAAGGAAGGAAGCCAGTATATATACAAACTATTCTGAAACACCCAGAATTGCTAAAAAGGAATTGTCAATTCGCAGAAGATTGCTTGTATCCAAAGCAGCGTCTGCTGGTGCCTTGGCATGTGCCGAAAGACAACTATCACCTTCAGGAAACAGCCGTAAAAAGACATGTTCATCTCATTCTCTTAGTTTTGATGAAAGAATTTCAAAATGTGCTTTGGATTCTCCAAGAGACAAAAACTATCAGCCATTGGCGACTAGTACTTTAAAAAGCGAAGAGACTATTTCTGGTTCTCAGAGACTGAGACTTGCATTTTCTCAACAGAGGACTTCTACAATAGATGATTCAAAGCCTAATGTCAGTCTTTTGCCAGAACCGAGTTGTTTGTCTCCAATCCAGCCTCAGTGTTCTACAGGCACACACAGCTATTTCTTTGACAGTGCCCTTCAAAGTTTTCATGGCAAAAATACGTGTTCAGAATTAATTGGAACTCCTCAATGTAGTTTGTCTGGAACAAATGATGATAAGTCTATCACACCAATCAATAGTCTTGTAGAAGAATTTCATCTTACTATAGCTGAAATAAATACACCTCCAGTTACAGAAATTGGTAACTTGAGCCTACTAACTCCTGATAGTATTAGTTACAAAGCTCTTACGTGTGATAAATCAGAAGAGTCATCGTCTGAGCATGATGGTTCTTTCCAAGAGCTTCGAAAATGCAGTGAACCATCCAGCACTGTAAAGTCTAAAAGAAAGTTAAGAAAGCTGCAGCGCTCAAGAAGGCTGTCAACTCTTTCAGAATGTGGTTCACAATCAGAAAAAGAAGAACACGACAGCACTTCTTCTAATTCAAAATGCGATCTAAAAATATCTGCTGGAGATAGCAATGAAGACAGTGACTTGGTTTTTAGTGTCAATGACAATAGAAGCATGGTTCCAAATCCAGAAAATCTCTCAAAGACTCCAACTTTGCAACTAATTCACACTCTCTTTATGCAAAGCAGAAGTAAAAAAAAGGAGGAAACCGAGTTGTTGAAGAATATTGGTGGACTTGACATTTCGCTGTTAAAGTGTGTTGTTGCTCAACTCATTGGCAAGAAAATGGGCGTTGAAAAACTAGATATATTAACAGAATTAAGAGACAGACATTTAAAACATGTTCTTACGATGATTTTAGACATCGTGACTGTGGAAAGCCTATGCAGGTAAGAGAGCTAATCTGGAAACTTCCTCAGTGTTTCCTCAGTGATATTGTCCATATATAACTAATATGAATTCATCTGTACTATTAATGACATTAATTCTTGGATTGCCTATAAAGGCATGATTTATGAATAAGAGAAAGATCATGAAGATATTTATTTATTTATTATTTATTTAGAGTTTTTATAACCCGGTCTTCTCGACCTCCAGAGAGGGACTCAGGCCGGCTAACAACAGAGGATTCAATACAATAAGATAAAGCAAATATACATCATCAATATAAAATACATTAAAATACAATTCATACCATTTACAAAAAAAGTCAGTTCGTCAGAGTGAAATCACAAATTCATCACCATCCGCCAGTAGGTCAGCAGTTATTGACTCAGTCATCATTCTGCAAATGCAGTATCCCAAAGCCATGATTTTACCAGCTTTCTAAAAGTTAGGAGGGAAGAGGCAGATCTAATCTCCATCGGGAGGGAGTTCCAGAGCCGAGGGGCCACCACCGAGAAGGCCCTGTCCCTCGTTCCCACCAAACCCGATTGCAAAAGGGGTGGGACCGAGAGCAGGGCCCCTTCAGAAGATCTTAACAACCTTGATGGTTCATAGGGGAGAATCCGTTCGGACAGGTAAATTGGGCCAGAACTGTTTAGGGATTTATAGGTCAACACCAGCACTTTGAATTGTGCTTGGAAGCTGATTGGCAGCCAGATACCAATATTTGAAACTGTACAACAAATACGTTCACTTTCTAAAATACTTTTTTTTAGAAAAATTGATAGCAAAACATGAAGCCCCTCCTAGCATCCTATAAATCAATTTATCAGGAATCAGTATGCTGGCTTATGGTTACAGGGTGGAAGATTGATTGAATTAAACAGTGGGAAGTTATAATGGGAATACTTTTACACTGCAATATTTGTTGCAGGTCCCATTTCCCTGTTGTTTTTCTGTTTTGAACATCTGGTAAGATCTGAACAAGCTGTATGTTTTGAGGTTTGTTACTGTTGAATTCACATTTGGAAAAGGAATACATGGTGCATGACAAATAATCTCCCACCCCCACCCCCAAATCAGGATTTTTACAAATGCTGTTAACTGGTTCAGAAGTTCCAGTACAGGTTTTGGTTCTTTTTGTTTGTGTAAAGGGAAAGGTTTCCCCTGACATTAAGTGTAGTCATGTCCTGAGGGTGGTGCTCATCTCCATTTCTAAGCCGAAGAGCCGGCTTTGTACATAGACGTGTCCAAGGTTATGTAGTCAGCATGACTGCATGGAGTGCTGTTACCTTCCTGCCGAAGCGATATCTATTGAACTACTCACATTTGCATGTTTTCAAACTGCTAGGTTGGAGAAGCTGGGGCTAACAGCAGGAGCTTACCCTGCTCCCTGGATTCGAACCGCTGACCTTTCAGTCAGCATGTTCAGCTCAGCAGTTTAACCTGCTGCGTCACCGGGGGCTCTGTTGTGTATTTCCCTGTTATGATATTCACCTATACCAGGCCTGGGCAAACTTTGGCCCTCCGGGTGTTTTGTATTTCAACTCCCACAATTCCTAACACTCTCAGGTCCATTCCTTTCCCCCCTCAACCACTTAAGGGGAAAAGGAAAGAGCCAGAGGCTGTTAGGAATTGTGGGAGTTGAGTTCCAAAACACCTGGAGGGCCAAAAATTGCCCAGGCCTTTCTTATAATGTACATTTTATTTCATTACAATTTTTACTTCTATGTAACTACATGGATACACCATGGGTGCCTTAATGTTAATGTCCCTGTGCTAAGTGATTGTCCACATATTGTTTACCAGGATGGAAATATGCTTGAAAATAACACACATTTTATAGATGACAAACAAATGCTAGGTTTGTGTTTTCCTGGTCCAATATTTAACAAGAAATGAATGTGAGCAGGCACAATGAAATGATCTGTATTTTATATTGTATAATTCAATAGTTGTAGGAACATATATCTAATATATCCTTTATTTTATGTAACATCCTTCAAATTAACAGATATTTGTGATTTGGAGAATAATATACATAGTACTGGTATCTTCTCCCCTTGCTCTAGCACTATGCCTCCAAGCTTTGTTTTCCTGTAGACTCCAGTTTTCTTCAGATCTATCAAGATGGATCTTTATTTCAAATACATTATTTAGGACAAAGCAGTTCTCTCTACTGTATTCCTATGCATTTTTTGAATACTGACTTATAATATTTTGTTGTTTCAGCATGTGGAATGTGAGTCAAAATTGGCGGGAAATTATTGTATTGGATAAACATGCAAATCGGAGGAGGAAGTTTTACATTAAACAGCTGAGAACAACAACTAAGGTAACCTATCAGTGTACAAGCATTTTCAGAGCTGTTTGGGGAGGCATGAAGAGAAAAATGAGCAGAGATAACATTGCAAATATTTAAGGGAAAGTTTTAATTTAATTTTTCTGCTATATACACACATTCACTTAAATGAAAGGACCAATCTTCAAGTATATAGAATCATATAATTCTAGAGTTGGAGGAGACCTCATGGGCCATCCAGTCCAACCCCCTGCCAAGAAGCAGGAAAATCGCATTCAAAGCACCCCCGACAGATGGCTACCTAGCCTCTGTTTAAAAGTCTCCAAAGAAGGTGCCTCCACCATGCATCGGGGCAGAGAGTTCCACTGCTGAACAACTATCACAGTCAGGAAGTTCTTCCTCATGTTCAGGTGGAATCTCCTTTCCTGCAGTTTGAAACCATTGTTCCTAGTCTCCAGGTCAGCAGAAAACAAGCTTGTTCCCTCCTCCCTCTGACTTCCTCTCACATATTTTTACATGGCCATCATGTCTCCTTTCATCCTTCTCTTCTACAGGCTAAATATGCCCTGCTCTTAAAGCTGCTCCTCATAGGGTTTGTTTTCCAGACCCTTGATCATTTTAGTCACCCTCCTCTGGACATATTCCAGTTTGTCAACATCTCCCTTCAATTGCGATGCCCAGAATTGGACACAGTATTCCAGGTGTGGTGTGACTAAGGTGGAATAGAGGGGTAGCATGACTTCCCTGGATCTAGACACTGTATTCCTATTTATGCAGGCCAAAATCCCATTGGCTTTTATGCATTGATTGGAATCCTCTTGGCATCAAACGTGTAAACGGCTAACACAAATGATTGTACTTTTTTGGCAGTGTGTAGCTGTTCATGGCTTCATCAGTGGAATTTTACAACTAACCATTTTATGTTGGACTAAATCTCATTGTCAATTCCAACTAGAGTAAAGCCACAGAATCAACAAGTTTTCCCTATGTGCTGACTCACTATTCAACAGATAATTCAATGGTTTCATCTAGTTGAGACTAGCAGGATTCCAGCCATGTACTTGCACATTCTTGGATTGTGTCTAACTTCATCAGGACTTCAATGTGCCACTTTATTCAATGGGATTAGAAAAAGCCACTGGGCATTCACAGTCTACATTGGAACAAGAAGGGTAGTATAGCACAACTAGCATGTAACTATGTAAGTAGAGATACGCACTATGCAAACATGATACGATGTTTGAATCTTTGTGAAATCATTGATATACAAAGAGCCGCATTGGCGCAATGGGTTAAACCCTTGTCCTGTCTAAACTGCTGACCTGAAGGTCAGTGGTTCAAATCTGCAAGATGGGTTGTCCTCCCATCTGTCAGCTCCAGCTTCTCATGTGGGGACATGCAAGAAGCCTCCCACAGGATGGTAAAACATCCGGGTGTCCCTTGGACAATATCTCTGCAGGTGGCCTATTATGTCACCAGAAGCGAATTGTAGTTTCTCAAGTAGCTTCTGACACAATAAAAAAAATGATATACAAGAGTATATTTTTCTGTGTGTGTTTTTTTAAGCAAACAATTTCTTGGGTCCCAAGTGCTAGGGAAAAACTCTTTTACAATCTGAAGGCCAAAAACTGTTGTGTGTCATCTATGGTACGCACAAAGTTGATTAAAGCAACATGAAGGCCAAATGGCCTGGGTAGTGCTCCCTATCAGCTTAGTGGTTGTATTATATCTGAGCTTCCATGGCAGATTATTGAACATGAAAGATGGTTGTCTATGGAAAAAGCTGTTACACTACTAAAATAACTTTATAGGAGTGTTTTGTGTTGCTTTAGTTAAGATGGCCTATGTAATATGTTATATCAGTTCTCTTCAAAAACGTATCTCACGTACAGTGGTAAATTGCTTTTCCAAATTTAATCCTTGGTGTTTGGTAAATTTAACAGAAAAACATATCAAATGCTGAAGATGCTGCTACAAGACTAATGATGACTAGACTTGCACTACGGCCAGTCCAAGCCCAAGGAAAATCTCCAGCATTAAAAACACAGCCTGTTTTAAATAAATCTTTGACACCTCAGGGATGCAGCTCCATTCTTCAGTCAACTAGTAAACACGAAGCGTATATAAAGGTAGGCAACAAAAAGCAACTGTTAGAACAAAGCAGACTAACCTAGAACTGAATTCTGCAGGGTGACTCTGGACAAAGTGTATGTATAATTTGCCCTTTTGGCTGGTAAGCATAAGTGAGGATTTCTGGAAGATTTAGCATGGAAAGTAACAGGCTTTCGCATTCCATTTTTCCAAGTGTCTCTTACTTCTTACCATGTAGTAAAAAATTCCTTCTTAACATGTTTCTGGCTTTTAAAAAATCAATTTACTAATGTAACTTACTGAAATGTATAACATGACAAAGAAGTATTTACTGTATATAAAAAGATAAAGATTAAGTCCAGTCGTGTCCGACTCTGGAGGCTGGTGCTCATCTCCTTTTCTAAGCCGAAGAGCCAGCATTGTCTGTAGACACCTCCAAAGTCATGTGGCCAGCATGACTGCATGGAGTGCTGTTACCTTTCTGCCAAAGTGGTATCTATTGATCTACGAACATTTGCATGTTTTCGAACTGCTAGGTTGGCAGAAGTTGAAGCTAACAATGGGAGCTCACCCTGTCCCACGGATTCGAACCACCAACGTTCCAGTCAGCAAGTTCTGCAGCTTAGTGGTTTAACTCGCTGTGCCACAACTCATGTATATACATGAGTATATACATGTATAGATTCATATATAATTGACAAACCAACCCCCAAAACCTAGGTCAACTTATCCATGAGTCAGTGTAAGTACTATACTATAACTCTATAAAAATGAGTCATTACCTTCTCTGGTGGTCCTGGGAGAACCTAAAAGGAAGACTGAGCTCCTCTAATTTCTCTGCTATGGGGCTATTTCTAGCTTTTTTTGAATATCAGAATGGGAAAACTGGCAGTGTCAAGCAGGAATGGCCCTTGATTTATCCACAAATCATATCAAAATCCATAGTTTTGACCCCCAAACCTGCCTTTTGTTTATACATGACTATATATGGTAACATTTCTTTTTCAAAATGCATGTATGACTGTATTCTAAAGTTTGTCTATTCTCCTGGAACAGGTTGCCCAAACCCTCTTCATTGGTGAAGCTTTAAAGCCCTGTCCAAAGTGTCAGAGTCCTGCTAAATACGAATCCGTTAAAAAACGTGGACTCTGTAGCCGAGAAGATTGTGCGTTTGACTTCTGCAGTTTATGTTTGTGTGATTTTCATGGATCAAGAGATTGTAGCACTTCATCTAGTAAATGGCAAAATACAAAATATGCCCTGGCAGGAAGTGCCAAAAGCAAAAGAAACTTGAAACGCCTCTAAATATTTTGGAGTAAATAGATTATATTTCCTTTCCCCTGCCCTTTATTCTCTATTTTCTATAGGTAGCACTTTTAATAATTATGTATTTTTAAAAGTATCATATATGATCATTTTGATCATCAATCAAGTTGATAATTCTCATAAGAATCTTAAACCTTTTGTACATTTCTTGAAAAAAGTGAAAACATTTTAAACTGTTTAGTCATGTTGTCAGATGCACATAATGAGATTTCAATAAAGTACTTTCAGCATAGTTTTCAGTATGTCTTACAATGCTATTTCAGACATTTAAACATGCAGGTAGTGATCACAATAGCAAATAAAAAAGAATTCAATATTTATGCTACCTTTCCATATTTTTAATAAAATATTTCTGTATAATAAGAGTGCTGCAATGCTATACATTATTTTAAGGCAAAAGTGTTTTACTCAATGGAATTCATTAAACTCCGCATCAGAATTATTACCTTCTGAAGCACCTAACATTTGCAATGAGGTGCAGAGATTACAAGATGAGATGGTATTCACAGTTCCATACTTTAAAACACAAAATATGACCTTTTAGATTAAATATGGGCAAACCCCGGCCTGGGAGCCGAATGCGACCCCTTGGGCTCTTTTCTCAAGCCCTCTTCTTTCTCAACATCCTATCCTTCCTTCTCTCTTTCCTTCCTCTTTTCCTCCCCTCCCTCCTTCCTTTCCACCCTTTCAACTTTCCTTTCCCCCCTCTTTCCTCTCTCTTTCTCCTTCCTTCCTTCCTTCCTTCCCTCCCTTCGTCCCTTTTGTTTTTCCTTCCTTCTCTCTTTCTTCCCTCCCTCCCTTCCCTTCCACTCTTCCTTCCTTCCATCCCTCTCTTCCTCCCATTCTTCCTTCTTTTTTTCCTCCCTCATTTCCTCCTGGGGGATGTTTAGCTGGGAGAAGAGAAGGTAAAGAGGGAACATGAGAACCATTGAGGGGAAAAACTGACTTTCCGCTACTCTAGAGACTAAGGCACAAGGGAGCAATGGTTTCAAATGGCAGGGAAAGAGATTCAATTGAAATGATTAGGAAGAACTTCCTGAGAGTAACAGCTGTTCGAGAGTGGCATTGACTGCCCTGGAATATGATGGAGTCTCTTTCTCTGGAGGCTTTTCCACAGAGGCTGTCTATTAGGAGTGCTTTGATTGTGCCTTCTTGCATTGCAGGGGGTTGGGCTGGATTCTTTCAATTCTAGGATTCTATATCAGGAGTAGACAATATGGGGTCTAATGGATACACTTTTTTCCTCCCGTCCACCTTCTCATCCTGACCAAGGCTAACTCCAAACGTTTCCTGTCTTTCCTTCACTTTCTGCCTCTGAAAGAGAAGAGGAAGGGGAGGAAAGGGCAGGAAGGGAGCTTGGGGAGAACCCCCCCCCTTCCCGGCTTACCCACCCCACTCCAGCCGCCATGTGGTCCCCCAGTTAGAAAGTTTGTCCATGCCTGCTCTAGATGTTTGGGCCTACAACTCCCAGAAACCTTAACCAACTTGTCCAATGGTCAGGAATTCTGGGAGATTAAGTCCAAAACACTTGGAAAGCTACAGGTTTTGCATGCCTTCTCTAAAATGACGTAGCACAAAAGCAACAGGAATCAGAATGGATGAGAAAAATAATTATTGAACTGAAATACCAGTTCTTCAAGTTGAGCAGGACAAGTGGCTCTCTCTGCAAGTACATATACATATGCAATCTAGCAACCCATATTCCTCAGGCTGATGGATGGGCCAGAGCATAATCCCCCTATTTTTGCAGTCCTGGAGAATCTGCATTTGAAGCCAAGTAGATCAAACACAAGGCAATCTGGAAGACATACAAATATATGTCAAAATAATCAGTGCAGGATAAACAAAATATAATTCCTCCTACAAAACTGCTTTCCTCTCAAGCTGTGTTTATAACAAACGATCATCATAAGAAGGAACAGAAATAGATGTATTGTACAAATTTCTTCCTGATCTTTCAGGCTGCTAAAACATAAAAAGTATATTTCAATGAGTGATGAACTTGATCAGAAAGCTTCTGCAGCATATGGCTGACCATGTCCTAATAGCGGTAGATCATGAAAAACAATGGTATTCTTGTATATCTACAAAAAGGGAGAAATAACCACAGAGGAATTCAGACAGCCGGCATATGTAGGGAGATAGTTAGAAAAGCCAAAGTAAAGAATGAGCTCAGGTTTCTGAAAGCAGCACAAGTTATTCGTTGATGATCTCCCATTCAAGTTCTAACCAGAGCTGATATTGCTTAGGTTTCAGGATCAGGCACTTTTGGGGTATAATAACTATTTTGTACCCTAAATGCAGTACTACTAATCCTCTATTATGATATGTGTCATTCATATTAAGCCAATTTAATGGCAGGTACACATTAGAATTAAATATGCAACCACCGCATGTTCACTGATCCAGATTCTGTACTTGAATGCTTATTTGTTCCTAATTGATCATAATTCCCTACTTAGTATAAACTTGGTAGCAAATCCTACATGATTGTCCCATAATATATGAAATACTCATCTATGATGTACCACTTGAACATACAATTGTTTGAGCTCCTGTGAGTTTTCCAGGCTGTATGGTCATGTTCCAGAAGCATTCTCTCCTGATGTTTCACCCACATCTATGGCAGGCATCCTCAGAGGTTGTGAGGTCTGTGAGGATGCTTGCCATAGATGTGGGTGAAATGTCAGGAGAGAATGCTTCTGGAACATGGCCATACAGCCTGGAAAACCCACAGCAACCCAGTGATTCTGGCTGTGAAAGCCTTCGACAACATATAGTTGTTTGTTTGTTTTAAAATATTGTTGCACAACTATTGTATATGGTAGTAAGGCACTATACCGGTGGTTCCCAACCTGTGATACGTGGACCACCAATGGTCCCCAAGAACTAAAATATGATCTGCGGCCTCACTGTTGTAATGGGGAACTAATGGTCTCGCGAAATCCAGGGATGTTGAGAGGGGAGAGGCTATTATTTATTTATTTATGACATTTATATGCCACGCAGGTAAACATCAGGAAATATGCTTCTGGAGCATAGCCATACCGCCCAAAAGACTTACTGCAACCCAATATGATTTCTTTCAGATTTGAAAATGTATCACAAGTTTATGTTTTTACAGAATGACAATATTAGTGATTCATAAATAAAAGCTCAGCTTTTCTAAAACACATCAGGTTAAACCAGGAGTCACCAAAACAGTGAGTATGACTAGGTTTGGATACAGACACAGAAGATGGTCACTTGATGTGCGTTATGCTGAGTGAGATGACATTGAAATTATGAATTGGTGCCCAAAAACAGGGCAAAGGAAACAAGCCAGAGGTAGAAATATTCTCCAGAAATTATGTCATGATGTGGAAATATCTGGGCTGCAGGTGCCTTTGCTTTTCCATGACCAGAATAAAATTGATTATAGCAGAATCCGTGCTATACAAACCCAAGTGATGTAAAACAGACAGCGAAAACACCCACGCTCCCTCCGAATCTTTTCAGCTGCTGCCAGATGATCTGGTGAGAAACTGGGGCCTTTCTTTCAATGTTGATTTTGGATCTTTGGAGACGCTTGTTATGACAAGCATGTAGGAAGGTTTGGGGTGAATTGGGTCATAGTCCCAGGCATCATTTATCCCTGAAATCTGAAGCTCAAGTTGTTCATTCAAAGATACTGACTTCTACCACTAGGGGACATCAAAGATTCACCTACAGAGACTAGTTTGAAAATGCTTTTCATCACAATCATGTACTAATGCAGGCATAGGCAAACTTGGGGCCTCCAGGTGTTTTAGACTTCAACTCCCAGCATTCCTAACAGCCCCAGGTCCCTTTCTTTTTCCTCTCAGCCAAAGTTTATATATCTGTGGAATGGCCAGGGTGGGAGAAAGAACTCTTGTCTGTTTGAGGCAATTGTAAATGTTGCAATTGGTCACCTTGATTAGCATTTAAAATCCCACATTATCTTCTTTGAACTGGATTATCTGAGTCCGCACTGTCATATATTCCAGTCACATGGCTGTGTGGAAGATTCCCCTGAATATCAAGGCAGAAAATCCCACAATATCTGCTTTGAACTGGGTTATCTGAGTCCACACTGCCATATACGACCTTTGTTACTTGGGTTTGGATGGGAATATTTTAATAAATCAAATACAGAAATAATCCTTAGAATGTGCTCTTTAACTTGCTTGAAATTTCTCTCTGAGTGATACGATGATCATCCTGAATCAATCTGTCAACCTTTTGCTTGTGAAACTTGGTGGTTGCTGTCACAGGACGTCCAACTCTTTCGTTTGTCACACAAGTCAGATGTTCCCACCTCAACATCTTTAAACTTACTCACCCAAAGACACACAGTACTCACAGCAACACAATCATCATAAACAGCTGGCATTCTCTGATGAATCTCCTTTGGGGTGACACCTTCTGCTGTCAAGAATTCAATGACTCCTTCAAAGGAGATTCCGCCTGAACATTAGGAAGAACTTCCTGCCTGTGAGAGCTGTTCAGCAGTGGAACTCTCTGCTCCGGAGTGTGATGGAGGCTCCTTCTTTGGAAGCTTTTAAACAGAGGCTGGATGGCCATCTGTCAGGGGTGCTTTGAATGCAATATTCCTGCTTCTTGGCAGAGGGTTGGACTGGATTGCCCATGAGGTCTCTTCCAACTCTATGATCCTATGACTGCACGTTTATTTATTTATTTGGGGTGCTTCTACCCCGCCCTTCTCAACCCCCTAGGGGGGGACTCAGGGCGGCTTACAAAAGGCACAATTCGATGCCTAACAATTACAACATACAATGCAATATACTGTACACAAATTTAACACATAATATCACAGTTATAACTGATTAAAACAATCAGACAATAAACTAGCAGCAATTAAAAATACATCTTGTGGTCAGTGTTCAACAAGTCCAAGTCCGTAAACCATTTAGCATTGTCATTGTCCTTTCCTACTCTGGTCATTATTGGTTGTCTTTGTCCATCTGCCAGTGCTTAAGTTGCACTGACCAACCGTCTGCGCAGGGTTCCAAACTTTGCACTTTAACAACACAACTGTTCAATACTAAGGCTGGGTTATTGTAGGTTTTTCAGGCTATATGGCCATGTTCTAGAAGCATTATTTCCTGATGTTTTGCCTGCATCTATGGCAAGCATCCTCGGAGGTTGAGAGTCCTCCTGCCAAAATGGAACAGTAGAGGAGAGTCTACTGAACAAGCCAGTACCTGCCGCATACCAGTACTGCCATCTGTTGAGGAGTTACGAAAGTGGAGGCATTACTTTTCATTCAACCCTGGTATTCCAGTTCAAAGCAGAAAATGTGGGATTTTATTCAGCTGTGTGGAAGGAGCCTCAGATAACCCAGTTCAAAGCAGATGTGGTGGGATTTTCTGCCTTGATATTGATATCGAAGGGGTTGAGGAGGTTTTCAAATTCGAAAAAGGCTCTGCTTGTGTATTCATCCAGGGGAAAGAAACTTCAGTTGTGTGTCCTAAGGTAGGCTTTGAGACTCCTGGGGGGAAAAAGGGCGTTCCTTTGCTGGGAGGGAGAGAGACCGGCCAGAGACCAGTCCCTCCCGGTGAGGCCGTCGCCAAGGCAGCCTTGGCTGTTGCCAAACGCATCACAATTGCGCCCGCCTGGGTTGGAAGAAATAATACCCAAAATAATGGCCTAACCTTCTCATTGGCGCCTGACCCCTCCTGCCTGGACGTGGCGGGGGATTGCAAAAAGGGGGAGCTCACTTCCAAGGCAGCCTTGGCACTCCCTCCGGAAGAAAAGTTTCAAGGAAGTTTGGAGAGAGGGGCGTCGAAGCGCAAAAGGGACCCGGCAAACCAAGGCGGGAAAAGGCGCGGCAGCTTGGTCAGGTGTGGCGGGGGAGACCCTCGAGCCTCTCTGGCTGGAAGACCTCCCTCTCTTTCCCCTGCCATTCACAGAACGGGAGTGAGAGCCTTCTCCCCCAGAGTCGCGCCCTGCTTGGCTTTGGCGCACCTGCCAGACCAAGGAGGAGGCGCGCTCCCCTCCCTCCAAGCAGGCACAGCCCACGCCTTCAATTATTCATCCATGCAAACCAGAAAGCTGCTTCTCTCCTGCCATTGCCTGCATTAGCTCCATAGGGTAGCTCCATAGCAACCCAGAGGAGGAAACCCGCCTCCGCTCCAAACCCTTGGTGCGCCTTCAGACCTCCAAGTTCAATCACAAGTTTCCCTGAGGAATCCGCCTGAGGACCATGAGGCTCTAACTCGGCGCCCGAAGTGGGCACCGTCGCCATGCGAGAGAAAAGGCTGACCACCGGTAGGTAGGAAGAAGGCACCCCAGGCGCAGAGGAGCCACAGCTACACTGTAGAACTCATGCGGGTTAAGCCCACTTTCACCGCCTTGGCTTAGTGCTAGGGAATCCTTGGAATTGCGACTTTACAACCAGAGACAACTCTCCAACATTAGCATCAAAAGGGTTGGTGATTTGGGGTGCTGATTCAGAAAATTGCATTGGATAGACCACTAGTTTCTAATACAGAACATATGCCACCCAGTAGCCACCATCTGCTTGCCTACAGAAAACCATATTTAATAATCTATTCTCCTTCTCTTTCTCTTTCTCTTTCTCCTTCTCCTTCTCCTTCTCCTTCTCCTTCTCCTTCCCCGTCCCCGTCCCCGTCCCCTTCCCCTTCTCCTTCTCCTTCTCCTTCCCCTTCCCCTTCTCCTTCCCCTTCTTAAAGCCCTTAGAGTTTCTTGGGTCTCACACTCCAGAAAATTGCATTGGATAGACCACATCAGCTCTAGTTTCTAATACAGAACATATGCCACCTAGTAGCCACCATCTGCTTGCCCACAGAAAACCATATTTAATCATCTATTATTATTATTATTATTATTATTATTATTAAAGCCCTTAGGAAGTTTCTTGGGTCTCACACTCCAGAAAATTTTATTGGATGGGCCACATCAGCTCTAGTTTCTAATACAGAACATATGCCACCCAGTAGTCCCCATCTGCTTGCCCACAGAAAACCATATTTAATAATCTATTATTATTATTATTATTATTATTATTATTATTAAAGCCCTTAGGGAGTTTATTGGGTCTCACACTCTAGAAAATTGCATTGGATAGACTACATCAGCTCTAGTTTCTAATACAGAACATATGCTACCCTGTAGTCACCATCTGCTCACCTACAGAAAACCATATTTAATCATCATCATCATCATTATTATTACTATTATTATTACTACTACTATTATTAAAGCCGTTAGGGAGTGTATTGGGTCTCACACTTCAGAAAATTGCATTGGATGGGCCACATCAGCTCTAGTTTCTAATACAGAACATATGCCGCCCAGTAGTCACCATCTGCTCACCTACAGAAAACCATATTTAATAATCTATTATTATTATTATTATTATTATTATTATTATTATTACTATTATTAAAGCCATTAGGGAGTGTATTGGGTCTCACACTCCAGAAAATTGCATTGGATGGGCCACATCAGCTCTAATTCCTAATACAGAACATATGCCACCCAGTAGTCACCATCTGCTCACCCACAGAAAACCATATTTAATAATTTATTATTATTATTATTATTATTATTATTATTATAGCCCTTAGGAAGTTTATTGGGTCTCACACTCATTATTCGCCAATACATCACACAGTCCTAGACACTTGGGAAGTGTCCAACATGTGATCCAATACAACATCCAGCAGAGTGTTTGCTGTGGACTCATCTTGTTGTGTTTCAAATAATAAGAACAACAACAACAACAACAACTTTGGGGGACTAAACAGGGTCTTATGAAGGGCTGCTTTCCCATTGCAACTGTTGTGTGGCAATGGGAGCTTAAAACAACAGCAACAAAAACAACAACAACTTTGGGAGACTCTCCAAAGTTGTTGTTGCTGGTTGAGTCTTCTCCGCCCTTGCCTGGGAAGCCACCCAAGGCCAAGAGCGAGGGCAACACATTAGCATCTCCTTCCTTCCTTCCTTCCTTCCTTCCTTCCTTCCTTCCTTCCTTCCTTCCTTCCTTCCTTCCTTATCTCCCTCTCGCAGACCTTATTTTAGGTCTCACGGCCCAGGGCCCATGGGTTGGGAACCATTCCTTTACAAGGTCTATACCCTGTGCTAAAAAGAACTGGTGCTTCATCAGAGTACATAGCATTCAGCCATGGAAGTGAAAATGGTGCCAAACCTCATTAATTCTACAGTGTAGACCAGGCATGGGCAAACTTGGGCCCTCCAGGCGTTTTGAACTTCAACTCCCACATTTACTAACAGCCTCAGGCTGTTAGGAATTGTGGGAGTTGAAGTCCAAAACATCTGGAGGACCAAAGTTTGCCCATACCTGTGTTAGAGAATACCAAGAAGTTAGAAATCAATGCTATCAGAGTTGTTGAATTTTGACCTTTTACATGCTTAAAGAAAGGAGCCTGAGGCTGTTAGGAATTGTGGGAGTTGAAGTCCAAAAGACCTGGAGGGCGCAAGTTTTGCTATACCTTCAAGGGCTGTCTTGGTCCCATACTGAGCGTAAGCCTGGTTATAAATGAAATAAATATATTTCAGGGTTTCTTGGAGGGCTCTTATTCATAGGGTCAGTATAAGTCAAAGTCAGCCTGACAGCAGTTTTGGACAACAATACTTAGGAATTGTTCACATTCATTCCTTGCCTCTTTTCCATTTCTTCAGGGCTTTCTGGTCCTTCCTTTTGGCAAAGCGAGGCCATTAGTATTGGTCGCCCAACACATTGTGCTGTCTGAAGTTGAAGGGCAAGAGGGTTATTTTCCCAGTTCTTAAATGGGAGCTGAACCCAACTTCAGCACTGGGAATGGGACAGCATTTTTCACTGCTTCACACAGCTTGAGAGTGCATCTGTGCTGTAGAATTAATGCAGTTTGACACCATGGCTCAATGCTGTGAAATAATGGGAGTTGTAGCTTTGCATGTTCTGTAGCCTTCTCTGGCAAAGAATGCAAATGCCTCACCAAACTACAGATCCCAGGATTCCATAGTGTTGAGCCATGGCAATTAAAGGGATGGCAACTTGCATTAATTCTAGATCAGACATGGGCAGACTTGGGCCCTCCAGATGTTTTGGACTACAACTCCCACAATTCCTAACAGTCTACAGCTGTCAGGAATTGTGGGAGTTGAATCCCAAAACACCTGGAGGGCTGAAGTTTGCTTATGCTTGATGTAGATGCACTCCAAGTTAAAGAACACAAAGCCCATCAGATGGAATATAAAACTATCCTACGTTCATAAATAAACAACAGAGGTGCCCTCATGGTCTCCAAATGGTTGGGCCAGTTCTAGCCATCCATAAACGGTGAGCTTAATGTTAGGTCATGCAGTACAATGTTACTGTAATTTTGCTATTAAGGAGAGAAAATGCATTTATTTCCTGCCTCTGGTGCCAAAATAAATTGACTGGCCACATGCTCATAATCAGGTAGCAAAATGTGCTCAGTCCTGCATTTCATCCTCTATTGTCAGATGTTGCACATGAGACAAACAATATGAATTGCAAATAACCCTCCTAATGTTGAATTCCAACTCCTTTGACCCCTCACCACAGGTCATGAAGGTTAGAGCTGATGGGAATAAAGGTCCCAAAACATTTGGAGAATAACCGTATCTACTCTAGTCATGAAATGCCTTTTGAACAGCAATTTTTCAGCCACTTATCTTAATGGGATTTGTTTTTGAATGGAAATGGATGGGATTGTGCTGTTAAGTTTCAGCTGTGAAAACAGTCATTAGCTGAATATATATTCTGACAATAGAAGGTTTTCATTTATACTATAGGCAAGGGAAAACAGCAATTCGAGCAGTTCAGTTTTCTGGCAAGGCACATAGGGTATTTAAATCTATTTTAATGTTCTCTCCTTCCACACACTTATACGGTTAGCTCTCCACTTTCACTAGGATTAGGGGCACAGCACCCGCACCAAACTGAAAACCCATACATTAAAAAAAGGTTATATTTTAGTCTAATGGAGTGCCCGGTAGTGTAGTGGGTTAAACCGCTGGGCTGCTGAACTTGCTGACCGAAAGGTCGCAGGTTCGAATCCAGGGAGCAGTGTGAGCTCCTGCTGTTAGCCCCAGCTTCTGCCAACCTAGCAGTTCAAAAACATGCAAATGTGAGTAGATCAATAGGTACCACTCCGATGGGAAGGTAATGGCTCCCCATGCAGTCATGTTGGCCACATGACCTTGGAGGTGTCTACGGACAACACCAGCTCTTTGGCTTAGAAATGGAGATGAGCACCAACCCCCAGAGTCGGACACGACTGGACTTAATGTCAAGGGAAAAGTTTTACCTTTAGTCTAGTTCTCCAGAACAACAACACAGTCAACATCTGCCAGAGGTTGACCATAGGATCACACTAGAAGACTGAGAGTTTCCTAGAGAGAATGTTTTAATCAAATCTGTGAAAAATCAAATCCACAGAAGTCAAAATCACAAATGCTAATCAAGGTGACCAATTGCAACATTCACACTTGCCTCAAACAGACAAGAGTTCTTTCTCCCACCCTAAATATTTCGCAGATATATAAACCCAATATACAAACCCAATTTTCCAAGTTCCAACAGACCTCACAACCTCTGCCATAGATGTGGGCGAAACGTCAAGAGAGAATGCTTCTTGAGCACGGCCATACAGCCCGGAAAACTCACAGCAACCCATTTATGATTATGGCTTATGATCCATTTTATGGTGTTAGAAAACACAAATCACTTATAAAATAACTATAAATGCTTTGGTTGATTGACTTTCACTATTTCATTGTATTCTTCTATGTGTTTCAGTGCCCCCAAGTATAAAAGAGGATGAGTTTGTAAGTAAGCTATTTTTTCTTGTTTCTATCTCAATAAAAAACAAATAGTTGGTGAAAATATAAATGTGACTATTTTGCCTGTTGCCACAGAGTTAATATATACAATAATACATTACATGAATAAGAAACAAATCAATATCAATATATTTTAATGTGCTATAATTTATATTAACTTACAGGATGATTCTATGCATCTTTACCTGGAAAAAGGATTAATGCAGCTTTGTTGTTGTATTGTGTTTTCAAGTCATTTTTTGACTTACAACCACCTTAAGTTTAATCTATCATGGGGCTTTCTTGGCAGGAATTATTCAGTTGACCAGTCATCCTCTGAAGCTGAGAGAGTATGACTTGGCAAAGATTTATTTATTTATTTATTTTACTTTATTTGTATACCGCTCCTCTCAGCCCTTAGGCGACTCACCTAAGATCACCCAGTGGGTTTCCATGACTGAGTGGGGATTTGAACCCTCATCTTTCAGAGTCCTATTCCATTGCTAAAATGGCTATAGCATACTGGCTATTTATGTAACCACATATATAGAATTAAGCTTAGACAACATTGAAAATACCAGGAAGATGGAAAATTAATAGGAAGACTAAGATTAATAAAACTATCAAAGAATATTAACGAAGATTCCCAAACTGTGCAGAGTCTGACCATACTTGCAATACACTTCTCATATTATGCATGCCAATTTAAACTTAGTTTGTAACCCTGTTTCTATTTATTCAGGAATTTGTCCCATTGATCTCAACAAGATTTATGTTGGAGTTAAGTGTTGTAGATTGCACCAGATTTTTAGAAGTCGTAAGTTTTTTTACTAAGATGTTGTTAGATTTTAATAATAATAATAATAATAATAATAATAATAATACACTTTATTTATATTCCGCCCTTCTCCCCTAGGAGACTCAGCGTGGATAACCACATTTACATATATAGGCAAACATTCAATACCTTTACAATTATACACAATGAGACACACAAACACAAATGAAGGCAGAGGCTTCTCCTTTCATTTCCGGCTTCTGGAGGAGGTGCTCATCTCTGGCTCTGGGGAGATGCTTTCTCCATTTTCAAGCCAAGGAGACTGCGTTGTCACCTCCTGGTTGTGTGGCCGGCAAAGTTAAGAGTTAATTACTCTTAGAAGCATAAAAAGGAGGAAGGGAACAAGGAATATAGCAGTACATTTTAAGGCTGGTTTTATTTTAGCATGAGCTTTTGTAGATGCCATTGAACAAGTTAATCTCAAAGGTGCTACTATATTTCTTTTTCTCCTCTTCATTTTTATGCTGCAAGAGACTAACATGGTTATTCCTTTAAAAATTGCTCTTAGGAGATGCAGTATTGGTTTATACAACCTTAATATCATATTTTGAAGTAACTGAACACATAGGAAAAATGCTTAGGTTGCAATTGCAACTAAAAAGGGCATTTATAATAAAAGGAATCAGTTTGCAAAAGCATCGTTATATCACTCTTCTTTCATATACCGGTAAACGGTCAGTGTTTCATTAACAATGCTTTATTATACTGTTTTTTTAAAACACACAATATCATAGAAGTCTGAGTTGCTGTGAAGTTTCTGGGCTATATGGCAATGTTTCAGAAGCAATCTCTCCTGATGTTACACCTGCATCTATGGCAGGCATCCTCAGAGGTTGTGAGGTATGTTGGAAACTAGGCAAGTTGGGTTTATATATTGGTGGAATATCCAGGGTGGGAGAAAGAACTCTTGTCTGTTTGCGGCAAGTGTGAATGTTGCAGTTGGCCATCTTGATTAGCATTGAATAGCCTTGCAATTTCAAAGCCTGGCTGCTTCCTGTCTGGAGGAATCCTTTGTTGGGAGGTGTTAACTTGCCCTGATTGTTTCCTGTATGGGATTTCCCTGTTTTCTGAGTGTTGTTCTTTATTTACTGTCCTGATTTTAGAGTTTTTTTAATATGAGTAGGAGTCTTCTTACACCTATATCACTACAAGCCTCAGTTGTATAACTGAGGAATGGGGATGGGCAAGTCTCTCATGAAAATGCATGTCCATTATTTGTGTCCCTCCTGCATTTGGTAGAGGATAGTGTATAAACACCATTTTCAATCCCGTGTTGACTGCTGGCTGAGACTCAGGTTTCAGGCAGAAAACTAAAATAATTTATGAATATATATTTCACCTCCTTCATTGATAAATGGGTTGGTACATTTTGCTTCAGTTCCAGGCAATTGACATTGCTCCCTGTAGCCACTGCCAGAACTCAGCAGGACTTTGTGTTTGTGTGCATGGGTCAGAGACCTTGGTCATAAATCTTGGTGTATTTGGCCTAAACAGAAGAGAGGAATTCTTAGATGAATCTGAAGTTACTGCGCAAAGAAACAAAAAAAAAGTATTCAAATTAGTTAGATCAGGCATGGGCAAACTTCGGCCCTCCAGGTGTTTTGGATTTGAACTCCCACAATTCCTAACAGCCTACTTGTAGGAGTTGATGTCCAAAATACCTGGAGGGCCAAAGTTTGCCTATGCCTGAGTTAGTTGAACAGTATCTCAGACTGAGGTTCTTACTCCCATTGCCACTATGGTTCAAGATTTTTTCCAACTTTTTCAACTTACTTTCAGGTGAATGATTTTCTAGAAGCCCTTAAATTGTAAACCAGGTGTAAGTACTTGTAGCTTTTCAGTTGTTGTTGGACTTTATCGACAACTAGCCTGAGCCATTAAACCAAACCGCAGAGAGTCTTTCACTTTATCTTATGGGAGAGGATTCTACGATTTCTGCACTGTTTGAAGAAGTACTTCTTTTTTCTCTGCTATCTGTTTTCTATCATTCAGCTTCATCAGATGATCTTTGGTTCTAGTCTTATATGAGAGGGAAATATCAAATTTTCTAGACAGCATATATTACTTTAAAAAATCTATCATGTCTCCCTTAACTCACCAAGCTAAACAACCCAAAATGTTGTAGGATGTATAGATGTATGTAATAATATACAGTGTTATGAGTTATGTTGGGTACTACCATATAGACCCAAATATAAGTCAACCCGAATATAAGCTGAGCACCTAGTTTTACCACACAAAAAAATTGGGAAAATTTATTGACTCGAGTATAAACCTAGGTTGGGAAATGCAGGAGCTATTGGTCAATTTCAAAAAGGAGTGGATCTGCTTATTTAGGTGGTTACAATGGGTGTGTAAATTTTATTGCTGATTTTAAAATGTTTACATCTATCAGAATGTGGCCTGAAAAAACGCTGGGGAGAAAGAGCAGAGCTGTGAAGTATCCTCTTTCCTTATTCAAACTGATGAAAGAAAGGCAGCCATCCCTCCTCTCTCACCTGTCTCCTCCTCTTGCTGCATATTGGGTGCCTTTCCAAGCAATTTCCAGGACCCTCACCCGAATATAAGCTGAGGGGAACTTTTTCACCCTAAAAAGGCTGAAAACTCGGCTTACACTTGAGTATATACGGTACATTCATGATCTTGGGCAATGTGCTCATAATATGAGAGGTGGTATAGTGTAATAATTTGAACATTAGATGGTGACTTTGGAGACCAGGGTTCAGATTGCCACTCAGCCACGACTATCCACTGAATGACCTTCGGAAAGGCATTTGCTCTGAATAAACCTTTTCAAGAAAACCCTGTGATAGTGTTACCATAAGACACATAGCACCAGCAACAAATGACCTGGTATGACAGTTTTGTATATACATATGGGAGAAGGGAAAGATTGTTGCATACTGCAAATTGCTACCTTTCTTAGAAGTAACCCATTCTTATTCCATCCCTCAGCAAATATTTGTGCTTTTCCTGTCCCCACAGGAAGATTATTTAGCTACTGATGACATACTTGTGGACTTCTTCAATGAATTTTTGAGTCTCCCGGTAAGTATGTGATTTTAATTCTTCAGCAAATGCTTAATGTGTATATCAAGATAAAGGATCTTTATTTATTTGTATCCCGACTTACTCCCGATATAGGGACTTAAGGCAGCTAACAACAAACTTGACATAAAACTGTGTAAGACAGTAACATCACATCTGTATTCTTAATATAGGACAAATATGTTAGTTGCCCAATCCTCTCCATTGCAAATCCTGAGTTGCATTTGCAGAACGCAAGCACATGCAGTTGCCCGTGGAAGTCTCCTGGAAAACAGTCCACTGAAACAAATTTGACTGTGTAAAGAATTATGTCATGCCGGAAACCCCAGTGTGGATTTCTAGGTTGAGAGAACAATGCTGCAAGGCATGTCAAAGCACTGAAATGGAAAGTAGCTGTTGAGAAATCCTGACCTCATCATAATTTGATTTTCTCAGGAGACCTTCCTCTCCTCAACATTAATACGGTTAATGTGAACCTTTTATATTTCCAGATTTACTCTGCTGCAGCTCATCACACAACTTATTCAGTAAGAATGTGACGCCCCTGTTAAAACATCATTACACTTTGGCTTTTTATCTTTGTTATGCTTATGCAGCTGTTGCCTAGAAACGCAACCCAGGTACAAGCATAGTATATAGGCAAGAGCTTATGAAAGAGCTGCATGGAGCACAATGTCATTTCACCCAGAGAAGCATGTGCTAGGTAGGAAAAGGTGGCTTGTAGCGTACATTGACTCTAGAATTAGACATCTTCTGCTAAAATGAATCTATAATTTGGCAGACTTTGTGGATGCAACCAATCAATACTCAAAAATGGGTGAGCATAGATGCAACTAATTCTGGGCAGTGCAATTTAAGGGAGATGTTGACAAGCTGGAATGTATCCAGAGGAGAGTGATTAAAATGTTCAAGGGTCTGGAGAACAATGCTGGGCAAGTGGGCTTATTAACAAAAGACCCTCTTCATAAATGCTCAGCAGAGTAACTTATCAGCGGCGAGACTAAGCACCAGTAGCCCAAAGTGATAAAAAAAAATACAAAAACACACAGACCAATGTTATTTCTTCCATAGGAGGCTTTTCTTTGTAATAAAATAACATGCTTGCACTGTTTACAACAAGGTTTCCATAACACAAAAACAAAACAAAAACAAACACATAGTAGCTTTACACAAACACTGGAGCTTTCTCACACGAAGCTTCTCTCACACAGAGGTTTGCTTTATAATGCTGTGTGTATTGTTGTGCTGTTATTTTACAAAGGCCTTGGCCTTTGTAAGCCGCATGTAGTCCTTTGGGAGATGTTAGCGGGGTACAAATAAAGATAATAATAATAATAATAATAATAATAATAATAATAATACCTCATTCTCCTCAGGACGACACTAGCTTTGGCCCACTGACTCTAACAGGTTTCAGCCTACTAACTCTTTCAGTACTTGACTCACATTTTTGTAATTAAAAATACCCAGTTAATTTTTTTATATTTATGACAAATAAGCCCTATGAGGAGCGACTTAAAGAGCTGGGCATGTTTAGCCTGCAAAAGAGAAGGTTGAGAGGAGGCATGATGGCCATGTATAAATATGTGACAGGAAGTCATAGGGAGGAGGGAGCAAGCTTGTTTTCTGATGCCCTGGAGACTAGGATGCAGAACAATGGCTTCAGACTGCAGGAAAGGAGATTCCACCTGAACATGAGGAAGAACTTCTTAATTGTGAGAGCTGTTCAGCAGTGGAACTCTCTGCCCCAGAATGTGGTGGAGGCTCCTTCTTTGGAGGCTTTTAACCAGAGGCTGGATGGCCATCTGTCGGGGGTGCTTTGAATGTGATTTTCCTGCTTCTTTGCAGGGGGTTGGACTGGATGGCCCATGAGGTCTCCTCACACTCTATAATTCTATAGTATATCTCTGGGAGTTGCAATAGATAAGAATTTCTGACCCCTCCATTGCCTAACAATAAGATGTATCCCTCTACCAAAGAGCAATCCCATGGCCCCTGGCCATGTTACCTAGGGGATCTTGTGTGCTGTAATTCAAAAAGGAACTTTGCCAAGCTCTGCACGGGACTCCTTTGAATGTGTGGGGCTCAGTTCAGAAAAAATGAAGCCCATTATTGGATAGCGGCATGTGCCTTTGATTAACTTTGGCGCTAAATACACTAATGAAGGCAATTGGTTCTTTCATTCCATTCCTGTATATACCTTGTAAATGATTGGTGGTCAAGCATCCAAAATGACAATATGATTTATATTTTAAACATTGTTATTGGCATATGTTTTACTACATTAAAGGAGCCAGATGTTTTCAATTTGGCTAATTGGAATGCATGTTGGAAAATGGGTCCTTGGACTCCATTGCTAGAGGCTGAATTAAAAATAGATATGAGTGATTAATTAATGTTATCCTTGGTTAGTTTTCTATGTAAATATCATGCAACTAGAATTATCGGGTGTCTATTCAAATAGTTCCAGATTGTAGAACTACGTGTCTCATTTGCATGTTCACATAAGTTAGCAAGGAATCAACACTTTGGAATGAGGCATTTATTATTTCTTTTAGAATAGGTATTCAAATTTTAAAAAACCATGAAATTCCAAACTAAAAATGTGCATTAATGCATTGCTAAGGCAGAGCATGATTATGATTTCTTTTTGTGGGTAGGCAGGGTTGAAGTTGAAAAGGTCTAAGTTACGTATACATAAAACATAAGAATGTTAGTTTGGAAAAAAAAAAGTTCTGGATCATTTATTATCCTAGGCTAGGAGGGAGTGTATGTCTTCTTAATGGATGTTACACAAATAAGCTGGGAAAGGATGTAGTACATGTAATTACATGTAATAAGCATGTAAAAGGTCAAGATTCAACAAAGGTCAAGATTCAAGATTCAACAACAACCTAGCATTGATTTCTAACTTATTGGTATTCTCTAACACAGGCATGGGCAAACTTTGGCCCTCCTGGGGTTTTTGACTTCAACTCCCACAATTCCTAACAGCCTCAGGCCCCTTCCTTTTCCCCCTCAGCCGATTAAGCTTAAGCGGCTGAGGGGGAAAAGGAAGGGGCCTGAGGCTGTTAGGAATTGTGGGAGTTGAAGTCAAAAACCCCAGGAGGGCCAAAGTTTTCCCAGGCCTGCTCTAACACAACTTTAGTTGATGGTAGTTGATCTAATGCAGTTGTTTTAAGCTAGAAGTGATGAAAAATTAGGAACAAAAGTATAATTTGGAGAGGTGTGAGAACTGTTTGTATGTGTGAATCTGTAGAAAATAGTGTAGGGACTAAGCAGTGATAATCAAGAATGTTTCCAGGTTGCTGTCAGTCATTCAATGGGGACCACAGGGAGCCAAATGGTCAAATGACGCCCAGGCTCAACTTACGGCCAGATTTAAATCAAAACCAGAATCATGTCTAAGATCAGTAATTCTCTTGGATCGACCAATGGAATCTACTCTTAGAGCTTTTGACGAGCTAAACATTCTACTACAAGAAGACCTAACTTTTGTTCCCAGGCCTGGCCACCTCCAACACATTGACACCAGGCCTACCGAGCCCATCTGGTTTGACAAAGATCTAGTGATATTTTGAATGATAAGTCAATCATTTAGGACAACAACCCCCTCCCCCCCCCCAGTGGTGCAATGTGTTAAACCAGGGGTCCTCAAACTAAGGCCCTGGGACCGGATATGGCCCTCCAAGGTAATTTACCCGGCCCTCGCTCAAGGTCAACCTAAGTCTGAAATGACTTGAAAGCACACAACAACAACAACAATCCTATCTCATCAGCCAAAAGCAGGCCCACACTTCCCATTGAAATACTAATAAGTTTATATTTGTTAAAATTGTTCATTTTAATTATTGTATCATTTTAAAGTGTTTTTTCCCTTTACAAATAAGATATGTGCTGTGTACATAGGAATTCAATCTTTTTTTTTTAAAAAAAATTATAATACGACCCTCCAACAGTTTGAAGGACTGTGACCTGGTCCTCTGTTTAAAAAGTTTGAGGACCCCTGGGTTAAACCCTTGTGCCAGCAGGACTGCTCATTGAAAGGTCAGCGGTTCGAATCCGGGGAGGAAGGTGAGCTCATGTCTGTCAGCTCCAGCTTCTCATGTGGGGATATGAGAGAAGACTCCCAAAAGATGGTAAAACATCTGGGCATCCCCTGGGCAGAGCCCCCGGTGGTGCAGTGGGTTAAACCCCTGTACCGGCAGGACCGAAGATCTATAGGTTGCAGATTCAAACCCAGAGAGAGTGCAGATGAGCTCCCTCTATCAGCTCCAGCTCCTCATGTGGGAACATGAGAGAAGTCTCCCACAAGGATGGTAAAAACATCAAAACATCCGGGCATCGTCCTGCAGATGGCCAATTCCCTCACACCAGAAGTGACTTGCAGTTTATCAAGTTACTCCTGACACGACAAAACAAAAAGAATCCCCTGGGCAACATCCTTGCAGATGGCCAATTCTCTCACACCAGAGGTGACTTGCAGTTTCTCAAGTTGCTCCTGACATGAAATAAATAAATGGAGAAACTCCTTAAAGTAGTGAGTCTCAATACAAGTAGAATTCTGATACACCAAGCAATTGAGAAAATACATGGTAGTTCTATTGCAGCCTGTTGATTTCTTTTTAATATTGGTATTGATTTTTAAAAAATATTTAAATATTGTCATTATAGACCTTTGCAGAGACGATTAAATATAATCCCGATTTTGGAATTTTTGAAGTCGCGAGTGATGCTCCAGGAAGGATAGAAAACCAGCTGAAAAAGTTGTTATATGAACAGAAACCTCGGAATCCCATTTATGATGTTACAAGGCCAACAAAACCAGAAATTCCTCTTTCTAAAGATCCCAGTCGTCCGCTATTGCCACCACCACCGCCATACTTAAATGTTGATCTGAACTATGTCGCAATGGTAAGAATGATTTCTTAATTGTCATTCCTCCTCCTCCTCTTTGTGATATTAGTATTATTCATTTGCATTCCACAAAGCATCATATGCTAACAGTTCAAAAATCTTCTATTAGATACAATTCTGTGTTTCAGGTTAAAGGTAAAGGTTTTCCCCCTGACACTAAGTCCAGTCGTCTCTGTCTCTGGGGGTTAGTGTTCATTTCCATTTCTAAGCCAGTGTTGTCCGTAGACACCTCCAAGGTCCTGTGGTCAGCATGACTTCATGGAGTGCTGTTACTTTCCCACCAGAGCGGTACCTATTGATCTACTCACATTTTCATGTTTTCAAACTGCTAGGTTGGCAGAAGCTGGGGCTAACAGCGGGAGCTCAGGCTGCTCCCCAGATTCAACCTGAGACCTTGTGGTCAGCAAGTCCAGCAGCTCAGCACTTTAACCCACTGTGGATGGCACTGCCATCTTGAAAGAGGCATTTTTTCATGACTCACACAAAAGAAAACAAATCTCAGGGAGATGATATCTACTCAGACTTGTTTGTGTACCATTATAAAATAGGATGCAATTTGTTTTATCATTCATATTAAAATAGATTTAATTGGATCAGATTCATATTGTTAAATCACTCTGTATAAGTAATACCTGTTCACAGAAAAGATGTTTATGGCATAAGTATGTGGAAAGGAAATGCATTCTATTTGCAACCTCCCTGTTTTCTTGGAAAGTTTACTTTTTCGACTACTGTGGAATCCTGAAGCCAGCATGGCTATTGACTGCATGATTTCTGGGAGCTGTAGTAAAAGAAATAATTTTTCCTAAATATTGTGCATTGCTATGGCCTTAATTTCTGCCAACCTAGCAGATCAAAAACATGCAAACATGAGTAGATGAATAGGTACCGCTTCAGTACCGCTTCAGTGGGAAAGTAACAACGCTCTATGCAGTCATGCCGGCCACATGACCATAGAGGCATCTGTGGACAACACTGACTCCTTGACTTAGAAATGGAGATGAGCACCACCCCCCAGAGTTGGACAGGACTAGACTTAATGTCAAGGGGAAACCTTTACCTTTACTTGTGGCCTTAATCCTCTTTTTAGCCTTCACTAGACAAGAGCCATTGAATGAGCTGAATGTATTATGTTGACCATTCAAGAAATAATAATAATAATAATAATAATAATAATAATAATAATAATGGCTTGAGGTGAGTTACAACATTGCTAAAAACACTACTAATCATGTAAAATATTTTATAAAATACACATATTAAAACATATTTCTACAATATACATATTAAAATACACAGAATAAAGGTTCAACAAGTTTAATCTTTATTCAAGTTTAAAATTTGTGATTAGATTGGCTGAGTAGACCTGCTGGAAGAGCTAGGGTTTCAAATGTGTTTTAAATTCCGATAGCAAATTTAGCCATTGGAGCTCTTCCAGCAGGTCTTGGGGCAGCTGATGAAAAGGTCCTCTGGGTGACAGTCGCCAGTCAGGTTCTGGCTGGTTGCAGCAGATGCCTCTCAGAGAACATCAATGTTCAGTGCGAATTGTATTGGAGAAGGCGATCCTGTAGGTAACCTTTGCCCAAACCATGTAGGACTTCAAAGATCAAAACCATAACTTTGTACTTCGCTTGGAAACTAATTGGCAGCCAGTGGAGTAATTTTAGTATGGATGTAATATGTTCACTTTTGGATGTTCCTGTAACAAATCTGCCTGCCATATTTTGAATCAACCAGAATTTCTGAACTTAGTACAAAGGTAGCCCTATGTAAAGCGCATTGCAGAAGTCCAACCTTGAGGTTATCAACACGTGCACAATCATCTTTAGGTCCTCCAAATCTAAGAAGGAGTGCAGCTGGTGTATCAGCCACTCCTGACCTCACTTCTACCTGGGCTGTCATTTGGAGAGATGGATCCAGGAGCATTTCCAAGCTCCGACACAGTCTTTTAGGGTAGTGTAACCCCATCCAGAACTGGTTGAGATACCTCCATCCCTAGATTAGGATGCTTGATGACCATTTAGTACCTCTGTTTTGTCTGGATTCAGTTTCAAATTGTTTTACTTCATCCAGCCCATTACCCCTTTCAGGCATTCACTCAGATGAGACACACTATCCTTAACTGAGGCTGTTTTGGAAGAAAATAATTCAGTGGGTCCACTGTAGTTGAGATTAACTGATGGAATTCCAGCATACATGTGTATATGGGCTTAAACTTCCTTTTTTAGGATGGTATTTTTTATACTTTCATCATCATCCATCATCTAGTTAAACTGGAGTCCCATATACATTAAGGAAAATAGTTTCTGTGAATGCAGTAAACGTACAGAGTAGTATGCTTTCATGAAACTTAGAACCTAATTTTGGAAGCTGATTTCTCTCAGATGATAAATGTGGTTTTGGCATATCTTCTTTTCTCACACATATTGCAGACAAAAGGCTGGGATTTCCTTCAATTCAACATAAATAATTGCAAATTGATTTTCTTCCATCCAGAAAAAAAAATGGCCAAAATAAAGAAGCATTCTTCAGTCTTTCCAGAAACTATTATCAGTAAGCCATAAGGGGCACATTCAAGCTAGACAAGAGCAACTGCCCTCTGCCTCTGCAAAATATATTATAAGACCCACAGCCAACATCAGCATTCTTTATGCTGAGGCATTGTTTTGCATGAAGTTTTCCCATGTCTACTGCAGATGTTCATAGGCAACAGGGAACATAACCATATAGAAACAATTGGAGGTTGCCAAGTAGCAGTACTTCTTGGATTTCATGCATCCCTTTGGGAGCCATTCCTTGCCATTTACAATGGACTCTGACAATCAACTTTCAGACAAATTTGGTGACTGTTCACGTATAGGCTCTGACTTGTCACTGCCAAATTGTGATCTCAGCTCACACTCTGTTTTTCAAAGAAGCTATGTGTGATTAATTGAAGTGTCACGCAATCATGTACTGCAATTAACATAGTGTGAGACTTCAGAAGTTTTTGGATTTCAGCTTCCAGAATCTCTCAGCCAACTTGGCCACTTATATTAGGAAGCCACTTGTATCAGTGGTTTTTGGACTTCTGTTAGTCTGTCACATTGCAAAGGATTCTGGGTGTTAGTTCATACCCTGGCCATATTTGTTAGGATTCATGACTATCATCTCCTGCCAGTTTCCTTATTGATTTATATCAGTGGTTCCTAACCTGTGGTCCATGGATCACCAGTGGTCCACAAAAACTAAAATATGGTCCGCAGCCTAACCATTACTATACCATTGCAATGAGAGCAACTGATCTCACAAAACTCTCTTTTAGTGCTGAGGCTTATTAAATATGGTTTTCTGTGGGAGGGCAGATGACAACAATAAAATTGATATGGTATATCCAATGCAAATTTCTGAATCAGCACCCCAAATAACCAAACCAAATCTAAAGTTGACCAAAAACTTTGGTACTAATGTTGGAGAATGGTCAGAGTGGTACCTGGTCAAAAAAGGTTAGGAATCACTGATTTATATGATCTGCATATATCTTTCCCACAATATTTTGAAGGCTGGAAACTGCCTTTTAGCAAGTCAGATCATGGTGCCTCTAGCCTAATATTGTTGATTATGACTGACAGCAGCTTTCCAAGGTTCCAAGAAAAAGCCAGGAACTTTCTACATCAAAATTTGTCCAATAATAATAATAATAATAATAATAATAATAATAATAATAACGGGTTGTCATAAACAGAATGTGAAACATATTGGTGTTTTCCTATGGTAACATAGCCGACAAAAATACTGGAACACCAAGCTGCATAGAGCCCAGCAGTTGCATATGATGATCCCATTGAAGGGATTAAAATGACTATTCTGATGTCTGCCTGGGACTACAGAGAAGGTTGGGAAACATTTAGAGATCATACACAGTGAGTAGATTTTACTCATTTTGATAGGTCCTAAATTGGGGATGCTGCTCTTAAGTCCTAAAAGATTTTGGCTTGTAATTCTCACTATCTGTGTTGTTTGGGAATGCTGGGAATGTAAAACCTAGATTGGAAAATGCTATTTTAGGGGGAAAATAGGCAACTTCCAAGCATCAAAGTGCCACATTGCCATCCAGCTAACAGGGAATCCTATCCACAACCATGGTTGCTATCACCAGTCAGTTTCTCCAACCATTCCCCCTTAAACAAGATGCATGCTCACTCATTGAACATTTTATTTACAAGTAGTATTGAAGCAGTGGAAGAATGCACCTTATTTCAGAAGGAAAACAGCATATTTCTGGACATTGTCACAGCAGATTTGTCTATAATGGAGACCTTTGTGAAGTGACACATTAAAAATAAATGGTTCCAGTATTGTTGTAGATTGTTATAGAATCTATGATGAGCTTCCAACAATATGTCGAAGGTTTTCATGGCCGGAATCACTGGGTTGTTGTGAGTCTTCCGGGCTGTATGGCCATGTTCCAGAAGCATTCTCTCCTGACATTTCACCTGCATCTATGGTGAAAGAAAAAAAGGTAGGAAGGCCAATTGAAATATTCAAACCTATGTCCAATAGACAAGAGTTCTTTCTCCCACCCTGGACATTTCACAGATATATAAACCCAATTTTCCTAGTTTTCAACAGACCTCACAACCTCTGAGGATGCCTGCCATAGATGCAGGCAGAACATTAGGAGAGAATGCTTCTGGAACATGGCCATATAGCCCGGAAGACTCACAACAACTCTTTGGAATACTCTTTGATAATCACTGTTTTATACTGTCAGAATATTAACTCTAAGAGAAGTCAAACCTGAAGGAAACTTTACAAATATTTTCTTTTCTAGTGTTTGGATCGAGAACAAGCCATTAAATGGATTAAAAAGGAGAGATTGCCTGCATTTTTAGAAAGCGATTGTTACCTTGAGTACAGGTACTGCAACTTCTAACTAAAGTACAAGTTGTAAAACTGCAAAAAAATTTTTTTAGCAAAAATGTTAATAAGAATACTCAGATGCTTTTGGCTTAGATTACTTAACGATGTCTGCAAATAATAACGATGAAAATAAAGCCATTTTTATAGCATCTTGCTTTGTAATGTTCATGGGCAATTGTCATTTATGACTTTTACTTTATGGTCCATATTCAATAATTACCAAATTTTACTGGCATGCATGTATTTAATTACATGATCTCTCCCACAGTGTTCTCATAGTAGTTCATTTTGCCTAATCGGCCCTCCATATCTGTATACCTTTCTTTTAAAACACATTTTGTGGCAGCATGTATATATCATATTTAGTTGAGTCTAATATGCCATTGAATGTAATGCGCACCTCAATTTCCAAACCCTGAAACCCAAAATTATGTGAATCTAATAAGCACCCTAATTTTGGGAAGGTACTTTAATCAAAAAAAGGGAGTAAATATTGTACATAATATAAGAAATAGCATATGCAAAACTTCAACCATGGTCAAGAGATATATCACTCAATAATGTGTTTTGTTATCATTTCTTTCATTGGGTGTGACCGTAATCTTTCACAGTATTGATTCTACTGTTAGATAGTCACGGCCCTTCCACACAGCCCTATATCCCAGAATAACAAGGCAGGAAATCCCAAATTATCTGAGTGTGCACTTAGATAACCCAGTTAAAAGCAGATATTGTGGGATTTTCTACCTTGATATTCTGTAATATAGGGCTGTGTGGAAGGGCCCTCAGGCAGTGGATACTGAAGTTGTGGGAAGCGAGAGCACACTCCAAACTCTTTCTCTTTCTGCTTCTCTCTGTGCTTCTCTCTGATCACGTGTATATCTGAAGCCTGAACAAAAATGTAACAGTATCCAAAAGTCCCAGGTTCAGCCTGCACCCCGGGCATAGCCCGACCAATCAGCATCATTCATCTTATTTTACAGTTGTCACACACACACGCTAGCTGATTTCTTTCATGCTCCAACAATGACCACAAATTCATTAGTGCCCTTCCCTGCATTCAGATGCATTATAAGAATGACTTGAAAGTTTTAAAGCTTAACAACAATTTAAGTTTTATGTATGAACTTGATTACTATGTATGTGAATGTGTGCCTATGTTACAGGCACCAATGCTCCTTTTACTACCTTTGACTCTCTGGCAGAAATTTTCTTTTCTTTCAAGACTTTATTAGAATAATCAAATCCAAAGGTATCTAGAAAATTACAGGGGTAAAAAAGATGTCGGAAATGCATATTTGCTCCACAATTGCCATTGATGTGGTTTTAATTCTGTCTTGCTTTTGTTTCAGTTGAATGTTTTATCTGGCAGAAAGCAAAATACAAAATATAATTATTATATTTCTTTGTATTCTGCTTTTCTCTCGGGACTGAAATTCAAAGTGGCTCATATAAATAAGTAAATAACGAAATGGACATCAAGACAAATGAGCTGTAGCTGTTCCATGCAGCTTTATGTTCGGTCTCATGGTTTTGATTTTTCATAGCATGCTTAGTGTTATTATATTGATATTTTATGAGCTTTTTTTGTTTTGAATTATTGTTCATTTGTTAAATTGCTTTGAGCCTTCCCCCTTGGACAGGAAAATTTACTATACCATTGGAACTTTCAGTAAATCCAAAGGATGAGAACAGCAGATTCATAATAATGACTTTATGATGTTGGTTTCTTTATAAAAATAACAGTGAACAGTCTGCTGATTTTAATGTTGTAGAGATCTAGGATAACCTTGTGACTATATTATATGTCACTTCTTTGTAGGTTAGCTAAACTCATATCACAGGTGGAGTGGAGCAGAACAGGTGTGAATTTTATGATAGATACAAAATATTATCCTTGGTTCACCAAACCCCCAGAACCTGCAGAACTGTCAGAAGAAGATGAAGATGACATGATTATGAGAAAGTTCTATGTCTCTCTTGGCCAGGTAAAATAAACTTAGTGATTTAATGAGTGGAGCCCTGTGGAATCAAGATGTATAGAAGCCAATTTCTTAATATTACATTTTATGCCTTTATCCCTCAAAAAGTTGCTATATAACATTCTCCACTGACTTTATCCTCACATATAGGGTTTCTCAATGTTTACACTGCTATGTCATCCAGATTTTCAAAGCAGATAATCCACATTATTTGCTTTGAATTGGATGATATGAATCTACACTGCCATATAATCCAGTTCAAAGTAGATAATCTGGATTTTATATGGCAGTGTAGAAGGGGCTCTAGCTTGGGTTGTCATTAGGGATTTTGTGAGACATCATGACTGGGGAGAAAACTGTTTTTAAAAATAGATATAATAATATTTGAGCAAGCATCTCTTGATATCTGAAATTATTTCAAGGGTTCCTCCAATGTAATCAATATGAGAAAGGCTATTCACATGAATCTTGTGAGGTTTTACTCAGGCAATCCCTCATTTTCCAAGCATGATGGCCTTCCAAGTGTAGTGTCTTGGTGGTGGATACGTAGGTGACTGTGGAGACCTATTCTTGGTCCACATGTTCTTCCACAGTGAGAACATTGGTTTCCAGGTGGAAAGTGATCCCAATCAGGGTTGGCTTGACACACCTTCCTCTTGGCATGTTTTTCCCTTTTCATGTTTCTTCAAATTTCACAGCACTGCTGGTCACAGGTAACCTCCAGTTAGAGTGCTCAAGGGACAGGACTTCCCAGTTCTTGGTGTCTATGTCACAGTTTCCAAGTTTAGCTTTAAACCCATCTTTACTTCTCTTTTCCTGCCCACCAACATTAGGTTTCCCATTCTTGAGTTCGGAGTAGAGTAACTGCTTTGGGAGACAGTGATCGGGCATTCAGACAATGTGGCCAGTCCAGCAGAGTTTATGGCGTAGGAGCATCACTTCAACTCAGGCGGCCTTTGCTTCTTCCAGTGAGCTGACATTTGTCTGCCTGTCTTCCCAAAAGATTTTCATGATTTTTTTAGAGAGGCAACGCTGATGGAATCATTCCAGGAGTTGAGTGTGACGTCTGTAGACAGTTCACATTTCACAGGTGTATAACAGGGTTGGGAGGACAATAGCTTTATAAACAAGCACCTTGGACTCCCTACAAATGTCCCAATCCTCAAACACTCTCTGTTTCATCTGGAAAAATTCTGCACTCGCAGAGCTCAGGCGGTGTTGTTTTGAAGTGTCAATGTTGAATTTTGTAGAGAGGTGGCTGCCAAGGTAACAGAAATGGTCAATATTTTCTAATGTTGTACCATTAAGCTGTGAGGTAGTTCAGGGTGAAGGATGAAGAAAGCAAAATCATTGTCTGAACTTCAGAGCTGTATGGAGACTTCAACACTGGTCTAACACTTTTAACCCAGGGACAGGAAATAACTGACCCCCTGAATGTGCCTTTGGTCTCCCCTCTTCAACCCTGCATAGAAATGAACTTTAGAAGGAAAAAAAACCATTTGTACAGATGAACTTTCTAATATTAATTGCTATGCAAGAAATGGATGATAGCTGGTGATGGAACAGTTCACCTATCTCTTGTGCTGTCATTATTCAAAAACCACCCCTTTTGAGCCAGTCAGTTTTAGGGGAAATGGCCTGTTAGTGTTTACTTGATTACACCTTCTACATTTGTGTTTATTGTTCTCTAGTTTTGAAATCAAGGCCCTGTACCTGTATAAACCTCCTTTACAATTAAAACTCCAGTACGTCAAGCATGATTAGACATTTAAGCTGCTAGAAATGTACACCATTTAATGTTTTATTTAACAGGCTACTGTCACCCAGACAAAGGATTGGTTTACTCTAGCCAGACAAAGTGAGCAGATGATCACTACAGATTCTATTACTCATCCTCTGTCATCTTCCCATGTTCGTTTTTCTTTTGATGCTTTGAAGACACCTTCATTTTTCGGTAAGATTTCCACCATACCATGTATTGAGTCCAGTTCAGAGCGTAGAAAAAACAAACTTCTGGGGGTTACAGCTTCTAGAATCCACAAGCCCCAAAGAGTAACTTTTCTAGGCTTTGTTCCAAGCCTCCTTTCTTACACAACTGAAAATACACTATCATTACATTGGAATGAACATGTTTATGCTGTATTTATCTTCATTGTGAATGCATATTCAGGTTGAACACCCATTATTCAGAATACTAAAATCCAAAATTTTCAGAAATTCAAAACTGTTTACATGGGTGACTGAGATGGAAACCTCTTTGCTTTCTGATGGTTCAGTATACACAAACTTTGCTTCATTCACACAATTAATAAAGGTATTATGTAAAAGTATTTTCAGGCTATAAGTATAAGGTATAAAAGAAGCATAAATGTATTTTGTTGGGTTATATCTCCTATAGATCTCATTCTGTCTATCCATCCATCCATCCATCCATCCATCCATCCATCTATCTGTTCACACATACAGAAGTGCTCCAAAATCTGGAAAAAATCAAACATACTTTTTGGGATAAGGGATACTCCACCTGTAATAAATATCTACCTACCTACCTACCTACCTACCTACCTACCTACCTGCTAGTTTAAATCTTGATTGAGTTTGGGCATGACTTGTAGCAGAGATTGGCAAAGCACAGTCTTTAGATATTAGGCTGTATATTGTACAAATCCAACCCAGCACAGTCAACAATGAGGAGCCCTGAGAGCTACAATCCAACACCATCTGGAATGCCTAATTTTGTGCACACCTAATATAAAGGAATGGATGGAGAAAGGTCCTTGGTCTCAAATGGGCTCACGCTGCACAAAGAGGCTGCAAATCCTATTGAGTGGAAGACAAGTAGCCCCCACTGTGTAAACCCACCCAGGGGACAATGAGGAGTCGACTCATAGGGTTGGTTGAGTGAAGACTGAGTGAAATTAATAGGGTACATTATTAATGTTTTGTGTGGCTAGCCTTGAGATTTGATTTCCATTTACTTTAGATTTCAGAGCTCAAGAAATCATGCCTACACTTTCTTCTACCATTCTCAATGCAACTTCCTTCACAAGTGGTCATTCAGGTAAGGAACATTTATGGTTCAGTGCTTGAAATGCCAGTATGGAGTAAGCATTAAGGCAAGGTGGGGGTTGAAATTTAAGATTGTTCACTTTACTTTGGGTCTAAAGTCTGCAGTGAAGATTTTGACAATATAATTTCCTTTGTGAATCTAAGATGCTATATAGACTGAAGACCCTTCATGTGGGATCGATAGCATGTGCAGTAACGACTGGAAGACAGACAGGCCAGTGAAGGCCCTGAGGACAAGGTGCACACATGCACACATAAAACAGGACAGTGGGAGGCCACCACTGTTTATCACATCTTTCTTTCCTGCCACCATTTAATTATCTTCTGCTGCCACCATCTCTTGATTCATAGGCCACCTCCTTCACTAGAATGCCCAAGAAGACACACAAACTCTTCAGGTGAAATGGAACAAGAATATGTTGTTTATTTGGTTCTTGAACAGTACAAATGCATAGTGGTTTCAATAAGCAGTCAGGCTTTACTTTTACAGAGAAGGGTCTTTTAACTTGAGTTTCTTAAAAGCAATGTTCCACACACAGGAACACAAACTGGATATTTTGAACCTTTTGAATCCTCTTTCCATGCCAGCACTCTAACACTATAGAGGTCTACTATAGTTCTTTCTCCTTTGCCCTGAAGGCTTTGATTATTTTCTTCAAAGAGGTATCATTCTAACAAACAGCTCCCAAAACTCTTCCTTCCTTTCTTCCCCTTCAAATCTCCTAACAAATTCTTCAAACACCAAACTCCAAACTGAACTGACTATGGCTGCCTTAGCTTCTTCTCCCCCCTCTCTAGCTCTGCCCATCTCCGGCTGCTATGCAGCTCCTTCCAGCTTCATCAGCCAGTCAGACTGCATTTCCAGCTATGAAGTTGTCTCATTGTTTCATACCCTTGCTCTCCTTAGCTCTTCCAACCCAGGCCTGTTTACTGCCTGTACAACAACCCTGCAAGGTAGGCTAATCCATTACAGCATGCATAGCACTCTCACTTTGCAGGCTTCATCCTGTCCACAAGCACCCCCAATTTAGCCATGGATTATCCCCATCTTCTCTTCCCCTATTTCGAAACCCTGTTCCTTGTATTTAAAGAGGGAGCAAAGGCAGAGATCTTCACAGCTGGGCAGTTGGCTTCACTCTCACTTCCCTTTGTGCTTGGGGAGGGAGTCAAATGCAGTCAAGTGGGGCTTGTGAGAGCCAACTGATCTTGGGACTCAACTGGCTCTCAAACTCCCAGCTTAGTGCACTTGGATTTCCTCCTCCTTTTCTTTCCCTGTACTGGAAAGGCAAGTGGGAAGAGTGAAGGACAATCAGAGAGGTGTTGGCTGAACATGTTTGGCTTCATTTCTCTCATGTCTTTTCTAAACTGGGAAAATGAGGGTTGAGAGAAGTGATGGCTGAGTCCACCTATCTTCACTTCTCCTTTATCAGAAAGAAAGCAAAGAGAGATTGAAGCTCAGTCAGAGCCTCACAAGCTCAGTCTCAATATGCCATCTAAATGCCACTTTCTTTGCTCACCACTCTTTTTCCTGTGGGCAGCATTGGGGGTGGGGGGTGGGGGGTGGATCCAGCATTTTGTCTATTGCTTGGAAATGGTCCACATAGTGCTTTAACTAAGAAGCTGGTGCTTGCTATTAGCCAGTATGGCTTCACCTTTGCGTCAGAGCAGTGCTTGGAAAAGTTATTTTTGGATAACTTCTCAACTCAACAGGATGACATCATCATCATCATCATCACATCACCATCATTTATTTATATAGCCCCATAAGTGCACATGGTACTTTACAATGATTAATTTGTCAGATTTACAATCTAAAAAGATCTGAAGCACAAGGAAAATTAGATGGCAGTGTAGGAATGTCATCAAAGTCCTTACTGGCTGGGGAATTCTAGGAGTTTAAGTCCAAGAAAACATTTTTCCAGGCTCTAGTCAGGGATATGGCCACATCCTCTGAAGTGGCAGTAGGAAGGATCCATTCCATCATTCATTTGCCAATCCCTAGTTTATTAAATAGTTTCTGTTCATGAATGAGGAAGCATATGGAGAGACACTGTAGAGCTACAATAGACCATACACATTAATTGGGATTAGAGGAGCAAGACTCATGTGAAACTGCAAAAAAATAATGAATATTTGAGAGAACACCTCTCTAGAAATCTTTTGCTCTTCCAGTTCATTTCAGTGGTCAACCTCTGCTGCAGGGTGACCACTGAATTGTGCTGGAGAACTTACAAATGCTAAGAGAACTACTATTTCTAGGAATCTCTAGGTCAGTGGTTCTTAACCTGTGGATCCCCAAGATGTTTTGGTCTTCAACTCCCAGAAATCTGAACAGTTGGTAAACTGGCTGGGATTTCTGAGAGTTGTAAGCCAACACACCAGGGGACCCTCAGGTTGACAACCACTTCTCTAGGTCCTCCAGTGTGACTGTATAGTCAACGTTTGACAGATGTTAACCATATAGTTGCACTAGAGATTTAAAGATTCCCAGATAGAACATGTTAATCGAATCTGCGAATAATCAAATCTACAAAAACTTGGTGGGCCGACTGTAGAAATATTTAAAGTATTATCAGACCAGCATGCGGTTTGTTCACCATCAGTTCAGCACAAATACTTCAGCATCCAAATGCATCTGAGCTGAAAATGCATCCCTGGCAGGTGAGAATGTGACACAAATCCAGTGATTTGGAGGAACCACCAGATGTTAATGAGAACTTTGTTATCTGCTGATAACATAGAGAAAGAAAGCTTTTTGGTGTGTGATTGAAGAGGATGTTCTTGTTTGTATCACGAGAAACTTTGGGAAACTGATCTTTTCCTGTTTCAATGCAGACATGGATTCCAAGCTTAAGAAGAAGCAGCAACAAGCAAGTCCTTCCCTTTCTCAGCGGACCAGAGCCAGGCAAAGCATAGATGAGGGCAAGTCTATATCAGTTCCTGATACTCCTTCACACACCATGTTAAGAGCATATGTAGGACAGAACTGGGATGCTGCTTCTCAGGAAGAAATACGCGATGACAATGATCAATATCAAGAACTTGCATGCTTTCGGACCGTAGATGAGTTTTCATTAGCCTATGCTCAGTATATACTTAGGAACTCTATTGCTATAGTCACTGGACTGCCTCCCGAAGTCAGCCCGACAGACGTCAACTTCAGTAGAGTGTCAAGAGTCCTTATATATGAAATAGAAGACAGTCGTCCTTTCATGGAGCCTATGCTAGAAACCCCTGCCATAATTGGGGATGATGCATTGGAAAGACAGAGTGAAATCAGCACAAAATCTGAAAAAGATAGCAGTGAAACCAGGGCATCCTGGTGTATAAGTCACAAGACTTATGATATTGGTAACAGGCATGAGTTTGAGAGGTTCAAGAGATTCATCCAAGGGACTTTGGGTGAAAGATACTGGTGGCTCTGGATGGACATAGAAAGATTGAAGATCCTTAAAGATTCCAAAAGGCAGAAAAGGTATTGTTTTTAATACTTATAAGTAAGTGTTTTTTTAAAATTTGATATAATTGAAAGGAACTGTGGATGATTAATTTACTAAACTGTGAATTACAGATCGGATTATACTTATTTATCAATCCCTTCCCCCGTTAAAGAATGCAATATTTCAGTCTGAATTGTAATGCAATAATAATGTATAAGGCTTCTCCAAGAAATGAAGGAATGCAAATTAAACATTTTGACCATTAGGTTCTTGTGGGTTTTTTTGGGCTATAGAGCCATGTTCTAGAGGCATTTCTCCTGATGTTTTGCCTGCATCTATGGCAAGCATCCTCAGAGGTTGTGAGGTCTGTTGGAAGTAGGAAAAATGGGTTTATATATCTGTGGAATGGCTGGGGTGGGGCAAGGAGCTCTTCCCTGCTGCAGTTAGGTGTGAATGTTTAGCTGATCACCTTCATTAGCATTTGACGGCCTGCCTGAGCCTGGAAAATCTGTTGCTGGGAGGTGTTAATCTGTGCCTGATTTTTTCCTCTCTGTTGTTTAGCTGTTATAATTTTAGAGTTTTTTAATACTGGTAGCCAGATTTTGTTCATTTTCATGGTCTCTTCCTTTCTGTTGAAATTGTCCACATGCTTGTGGATTTCAATGGCTTCTCTGTGTAGTCTGACATGGTGGTTGTTGGTGTGGTCCAGCATTTCTGTGTTCTCAAATAATATGCTGTGTCCAGGCTGGTTCATCAGGTGCTCTGCTATGGCTGACTTCTCTGGTTGAAATAGTCTGCAGTGCCTTTCATGTTCCTTGATGCGTGTCTGGGCGCTGCGTTTGGTGGTCCCTATGTAGACTTGTCCACAGCTGCATGGTATACGGTAGACTCCTGCAGAGGTGAGAGGATCCCTCTTGTCCTTTGCTGAACGTAGCATTTGTTGGATTTTCTTGGTGGGTTTGTAGATTGTTTGTATGTTGTGTTTCCTCATCAGCTTCCCTATGCGATCAGTGGTTCCCTTGATGTATGGCAGGAACACTTTTCCTCTGGGTGGATCTTCATCTTTACTCTCGTGGTTTGTTCTTGGTCTTGCAGCTCTTCTGATGTCTGAGGTGGAGTATCCATTGGTCTGGAGAGCCCAGTTGAGGTGGTTCAGTTCATCTTGGAGGAGGTGGGATTCGCAGATTCTTTTTGCACTGTCTGCCAAGGCTTTAATGGTGCTTCTTTTTGACTTGGGTGATGGTTGGAGTTTTTACGTAGATATCTATCTGTGTGTGTGGGTTTTCTGTAGACGGTGTGACCCAATTGTTGATCTGGTTTGCGGATGACTAGGACATCTAGAAAAGGCAGTCTTCCTTCATTTTCCTTTTCCATGGTGAACTGGATGTTTGGGTGGATGCTGTTAAGATGGTCCAGGAACCTGTTGAGTTCTTCTTCTCCATGGCTCCAAATGGTGAAAGTGTCATCCACATATCTGAACCATATAGTGGGCTTTTTGGTTGCTGTTTCCAGGGCTTGTTCTTCAAAGTGTTCCATGTAGAAGTTAGCTATGACCGGGCTGAGAGGGCTCCCCATAGCTACTCCATTACTTTTGAAGCATAACTACAGTAGAGTCTCACTTATCCAACATAAATGGGCCAGCAGAATGTAGGGTAAGCAAAAATGTTGGATAATAAGGAGGGATTAAGGAAAAAACTATTAAACATCAAATTATGTTATGATTTTACAAATTAAGCACCAAAACATGTTTAACAACAAATTGACAGAAAAAGCAGTTCAATACACAGTAACATTATGTAGTAATTACTATATTTACAAATTTAGCACCAAAACATTGCAATGTATTTAAACAGCTGTGGATCCGGGCGGGAGGCAGACTACATTGGATAATACAGAATGTTGGATGAGTGAAGGTTGGATAAGTGAGACTCTACTGTATAATCTTACATTGGTAGCAAAAACCACTCAAATAAACAGGAGAGATCTAGAAATGGACTGGTAAAAGTATGATAGCTGGGACCCAGTGCTGGTAGCGCTACGCTGGTTGCGCAACACAGCTCTCACGAGACTATGCTTCCCTGTTTCCCCTCCCCCTTTCTACCGAACTACCTTGTTGACTCTGTGCTGTGTCTTGCGCACATGTTTCTTTCTCTAATTCAGAGCCGTGTTACGCAACCAGCATAGTATGGGTCCCAGCTATCATACTTTCACCAGTGGACCAGTAATATTGGTTGAGCTGGCATTTTCCAGATGAACTCCCATAATTCATATATAACCTACATAGAGATCATTATTCCAACACATCTGGATAATGGGAAATTGGACAATGCTAAACAAATAATTCCATCCTTTCTTTGAACCCAGTTTCTGGCTTCTTTCCCACTGTATTCTGTGCTCTCTGATCCATTGCTGATGACCTTCCTGCCTCTAGCTTATCATGGCTCCAGAAACAAGATGATGTCCAAGTTTGCCTGGTGACTGGAAGCCACCGGTTACTAGGAGAAAATGGATTCTTCTGGATCCGTTTGCCACATTTGTTTGTACATATTCTGTGGTTAATGTTTTCCTTCATTCAAGACAGCTTGAGAGGATGAAAAAAATCTATTTAGTGAGCAGTGGAGATTATTTCCTTACCTCTGAAGTTCTGCAGAAACTAAACCTAGAGGATGGAGATCAGTGGAACGTGCATAACCTGAGGCATATTCAGCCTGAAGTAGTGAAACCTTTGCTTCTGTATTGGTAAGAGGATTAAATAATACATATTTAGATGATTCAATATTAAGTTGTCCCATTAAGTTCTGTCTGTGCTATTGCAAAGTATGGCATTTTGACAAACTTATATGACACTATAAGAGGGGCCTAAATATCCTAAAGCCAATTGTTCTCAACCTTTGGTCCTCCACGTGTTTTGGACTTCAACTCCCAGGAATCCCAGCTAGTTTACCAACTGTTAGGAATTGTGGGAGTTGAAGTCCAAAACACCTGTAGGACCAAAGGTTGAGAACTAGTATTAAAGGCATCAGATTCTATCGATCATGGAAGCTAAGCAAGATCAGTCCCGGTTAGTACTTGAAGACCACCAATAAATCCTAGGTGTTGTATACTGTATTCAGAAGGTGAGACCTCATCTAAGTATTCCTTGCCTAAGAAAGGCCTATGAAATTCATGGAGTTGCCATATGTCAATGGTGACTTTGAAGCCACACACGCACACACAAATTATAAAAAGATACAAACAGATAAATAAATTTAGCAACACAAAGCTAAACATTTAGCACACTTTTAGCAACATCAACTCTTGTCTCTTTATCTATTGTGTTTGAGGTAGACATTGGCAAAACAAAACAGGATTTTTATATGTACACATATGCAGACAATATAGATACTCAAAATCCACTGCTAGATAATTAATTTATTAGAACCAATGCAAATATCATGAAATAGTGATTGCGGATCTTCCACATTCTTTAGAATTCTTTACAATGTGTGGATATCAAATAAACCAGAAGAAGCGGGGGGGGGGGGGGGGGACTTCAAAAACGTATTATTAATCTAGGGCCCCTTCCACAACTATATAAAATCCCACATTATCTGCTTTGAACTGGGTTATATGGCAGTGTGGACTCAGATAACCCAGTGCAAAATAGATATTGTGGATTATCTGCCTTGATATTCTGGGTTAGATGGCTGTGTGGAAGGGCCCTAGACTACACTAAAATTGGGTTGTTGAAGGTTTTTCTGGCTTTATGGCCATGTTCTAGAATCATTCTCTTCTGATGTTTTGCCTGCATCTATGGCAAGCATGCTCAGAGGTTGTGACCTCACAACCTCTGAGGATGCTTGCCATAGCTGCAGGCGAAATGTCAGGAGAGAATGCTTCTAGAACATGGCCATATAGCCAAAAAACTTACAACACCCAGTGATTCCATCCATGAAAGCCTTCGACAATACACTAGAATTCTTGTGAAAATTTGATAAGTCAACATTTGTGAAAGTTCTGTTGATTTAATGAGCCCGTCCTCTTAGTGACTAATAACTGGATGTGGACCAACATCCTCATTTTCTCACAGTCTTCAGATGGAGTGTAGGAGGAGATAGTAGATTTACAACATACAATCCTATTCAGCAGGGGGTCAGACATATACTGTAGGCCAAGTGCAGATCTCATGAGAGTAATGTATCATCTGTCAACCTCTGCCAAAAATGGTTTAATACAGTTCTGTTTATCAGGGAACATCTACTTCTATATGAATATAACCTACCGGTACTGTTAATCTACCTATGAGGCCCAGCTGAATCTTATGTGGAGGCACAGGTGTAACACATTTCTTATTGTGATCCTGGAACCTTTTGAAAAAGGACCATGTAGTTTGTTTCTGAAAATTCTTGCTGAGGCTGATGCAGAAACAGGCAAGCTTATTGCAAATGGATTGTTTGCTGAGGAAATAACTTATTATCAATAGGCTGCCAGCTTATTAATAGTCAAGTGTACTTTAAATTAAGTGTTAAAGTGGGTTTTTCATTCTGTTATGATGTTACTATGTGTTTTGAATATGCTTTTGGTAAAAGTATGATAGCTGGGACCCAGTGCTGGTAGTGCTACGCTGGTTGCGCAACGCCGCTCTGAACTAGAGAAGGGAACACATGCGCAAGACAGCACACCAAGTGAAAGACGCAGCTGTGACAGGATACCAGTGAAGTCATTTAACGCAGGTGGGACAGGATAACAGTAAAGTAATGTAAGAGTGACTGGATTTGATTCATTTTTCACCACGCCTCGTATTTTTCCCCTCCTTTTTATCCTTCCTTCCAATGCAACAATGTTTTTGAATATCTCCGGATAGCCTACATGAGTATGCTTGGCTGTTTTCCCTCCCTTTCTACCGAACTGCCTTGCATAGGATCTCCGAATAGCCAACACAGTATGTTTGGCTGACCCCCCTCCTTTCTACCGAACTACCTTGTTGACTCTGTCATAGCTGCGTCTCTCACTGTGTGCGGTCTCTCTCGCACGTGGTGCTATGTCTGGCGCACGTGTTACCTTCTCTAATTCTGAGCTGCGTTACGCAACCAGTGTAGCGCTACCAGCAGTGGGTCCCAGCTATCATACTTTCACCATGCTTTTGTTACTCAGTATCATCATGGGCCACCTTGAACCCCACTTTTAGGGGAAAAGCAGGATATAAATGCTGTGATCTAGATGCAAATGTTGATCCCGTTGACTTTTTGAACTTGCATAAATGTTCTCTTAGTGTGTTTCCTTTGATTAAATGGATCTACCCAAATTGGTGCTAACTGGATTTAGACAAATAAACTTAGTAATAGGAAATGTTCTTAAATTCTGTGTCCTCTCACACACCTTTTCGTCTATTTCTGTTTAATTATTGGCTGCACTTTTGAAATTTTCAGTCTTATATTATTATATGTTTGTTACAATCAATGTTAAAAGTGTAACATCTGGAAATTTATGTTGGAAATTTGCCTGCAGGAAACCTGTTGTGGTTATTCTTTGTTGGCTTCAGGACCCTTCTCCACAGTCCTATAACCCAGAATATCAAGGCAGAAAATCCCACAATATCTGCTTTGAACTGAGTTATCTGAGTCCACACTGCCATAAATTCCAGTTCAAAGCAGATAATTCAGCTGTGTGGAAGGGCCTCGGTTTAAGTAACAAATGAGAGACTTTGCTGTTAACTCAGCTCAGAACTTGCAGTCTCAGGACTGAGAAAATCCACCTGTAATGCAGTCTTCCTCTTTTCCTACTGCCTTCACATTGATTGATATTGTTGTCTTTTTCAAATAAGTCACAATGTGTAATGATATCTTTTTTCAGTTTAGGATTAAGCGTGTCTTAGAATATGAAAACAGATGCACCTGAAGAATTCAGATCTTACTTACATTTTGGCTGGAGAAGTCAAGTAGAAGTGACTGAGTAGTCAGATACAGTTGTCTTCCTAATTTCTTTTACCTTATTGCTATAGTTAATCTAGACCAGGCATGGGCAAACTTCAGCTCTCCAAGTATTTTGGACTTCAACTCCCACAATTCCTAACAGCCAGTAGGCTGTTAGGAATTGTGGGAGTTGAAGTCCAAAACACCCAGAGAGGCAAAGTTTGCCCATGCCTGATCTAGACCTTGATTACATATTGAACGGAGAGCTTCCAGACTGAAGAGAGCTCCTGCATGCAACTAAAATGATCAAGGATCTGGAGGACAAGCCCTACAAGGAGCGGCTTAAAGAGCTGGGCATTATTAGCCTGAAGAAGAGAAGACTGAGAGGAGACATGATGGCCATGTATAAGTATGTAAGAGGAAGTCATAGGGAGGAGGGAGCAAGCTTGTTTTCTGCTGACGAGGAAAAATGGCTTCAAAACTACAGGAAAGGAGATTCCACCTGAACATTAGAAAGAACTCCCTGACTGTGAGAGCTGTTCAGCAGTAGAACTCTCTGCCCCAGAGTGTGGTGGAGGCTCCTCTTTTGGAGGCTTTTAAGCAGAGGCTGGATGGCCATCTGTTGGGGGTGCTTTGAATGTGATTTTCCTGCTTCTTGGAGGGGGTTGATGGGATGGCCCACAAGGTCTCTTCCAACTCTATGATTCTATGTTAATTTTAATTATTGTATAGAAGAGGGAATTTGCTTATCACACTTCAGCAAATTGCTGAATTTGCTGTTTGAAGTGCTCCTTCAAGTACAGATGCCCCTCCTGAATTGGCAACCCTAACTGAACCACTTCTTCATGTTTACCTTTCAGGGGTCCCAGATTTTGTGTCATTCATACAGCTGCCATACAGACTATAAATAACAAGCTGAAAATCTGGCATTTACGACAACAGAAGCCACGAGTGGATGTGGATCCTTTTCCACAGATGGTGTCGCTGTTGCCACTGAGACCTAAATCCTGCATGCCAAAAACTACATATTTCTTTGAGGTATGAGATGTATAAAGAAATAAAGGCTCACTATATTACATATGCAATTAGAAATCCTGGTACTGGAAAATGTGTAAAGGAGAAGAATTTGGTAAGTCTTTCAGAATGTGGGGAAAATCTTGATGGGTCCACTGACAGGCCATTTCTTTATTTATTAAATTTATACCCTACCATTCCCCAGTCAAGGGCCCAAGGTGACTTATAGCCAGTAAAAGGTAAAAGTTTTCCCTTGGCATTAAGTCTAGTTGTGTCCGACTCGGGGGATGGTGCTCATCACCATTCCTAAGCTGAAGAGCTGGCATTGTCCTTAGATGCCTCCAAGGTCATGTGGCTGGCATGACTGCATGGAGCGCTTCACTCCGAAGTAGTACCTATTGGTCTCATATTTGCATGTTTTCGAACTGCTAGGTTGGCAGAAGCTGGGGCTAACAGCAGGAGCTCACCCCGCTCCCTAGATTTGAACCACCAACCTTTCGATCAGTAAGTTCAGCAACTCACGACTTAACCTGCTGCATCACTGCCAGTACAAACATACAATATAAGGTTGAGAACAAATTAAAACCATAAATATTAGCAAATGCTGTGGAACACTCATTAAAACCCCAATAAAATACATTAAAAACCACCATGATAATACGTAATGTAATTTCCCATCATACATCTGTGGGGCACAGTAGGGCCCCCTATCCATGGGGGAATATATTTTGGAACAGTCTGAGTCAGTGAGCAAGCAAGAAGCAACAACAAATCCTTGGCTTCTGAATATTTTCAGAGAACTGGTCCCAGAGAAAGAGAATCACTGAATGAATGGAAGCAATAGCATTGAAGGACCAGACTATCTGAAAGACCATATCTTGCTTTATGAGCCTGCCCAGTTTTTAAGGTCGTCACATGAAGATTTTCTCTGACCACCACCATCAGAGGTGCATTCGGTGGCAATATAGAGCAGTCATGGGCAAATTTCAGTCCTCCAGATGTTTTGGACTTCAACTCCCACAATTCCTGGTCTCAGGCCCCTTCCTTTTCCCTCAGGCTCCTTCTTATTTTCATTTTGTAGATGGTTGAATCCAGGGATTCAGAGAGTCAACTGTACTTTGAATTAAATTATTATAAGCCACCTTAGGCCTCAAACTTGGAGAAAAAGGGATATAAATAGAATTTAATCAAATAAGGACTACTGAAGACATTTTGGCCAGTCTTTCCACCCAAAGAAATCCTGAAATTATTATTTACTCAAGTAAAAATATTTACATTGCTAAACGCATGTGTACATCAATGTGCCTGAGAGTTCTCTCTCAATATTTGTCTCTATAGAATGCCTCAAAATGATCTGAAACTTATCTTGAACTGGAAAGAGCTGTGTTTTTTGTTGGTTTTGTTTTCACATGATGATAAAATAATATTTAAAGAGTTTGCAATGACTTTTAGCAAGAGTTCTTTGTCAAACCTAGAACAGTGAAAGATAGGTATGGAGCAGACCTGAAAATGATAAAGTAACAATTATTTCTGAAATGTGCTTTCTTCCACATTTTATTATTTTGACTAGAGAGAAGAAATTATTTCACCAACACCTCTGTCAAGAGGAGCTGTAGATACATATCCCCCAAGACCTCCCAGATTGTTATCGGCAATCCTGCCACGAAGTCAGAGTGCTGTTCGGGAAGATCCTGATGGCTTCTTTGATAGAGCAGATATTAGTAGACAAAGGTAAACACTAAAAACTAAAATACAAATGCATAGATTATGTGGAATCTTAGATTAGATCAGTGTTTCTCAAACTCTGCTCCTCCAGGTGTTTTGGACTTCAGCTCCCAGAAATCCCACCCATCTTACCAGCTGTTAGGTATTGTGGGAGTTGAAGTCCAAAACATCTGGAGGAACAGAGTTTGAGAAACACTGGATTAGATTAAGCTGGAATGTGTCCAGAGGAGGGGGGCTAAAATGATCAGGGGTCTGAAGAACCAGCCCTATGAGGAGCGGCTTAAAGACCTGGCCATGTTTAGCCTTCAGAAGAGAAGGCTGAGAGGTGACATGATAAGGGCCATGTATCAAGAGGTGAGGGGAAGTCATAGGGAGGAGGGAGCAGGCTTGTTTTATGCTGCCCTGGAGAGTAGGACACAGAACAATTTATTTATTATTTGTTTATTTAGAGGATTCGTATCAACCCCTTCTCAACCCTCGAAGGGGGACTCAGGACGGCTTACAATTGGCAGTCATTAGATGCCGACAAAGAAACAGTTGAAGGACAATAATTAACAAACAGGTCAATAGCAATAAAAATACACTAAAAAGCAATAAAATGCATTAAAAATATTGGCCTTGAAATGTTAACACAACCAAGTCTGAGTCCGCAAATCCAAATCATAGTCCAGAGTTCTAGTCCAAGGTCTCTTAATTGAATATTCTCACAAGTCATTACTGTTGTTGGTCAGCTAGCTGCCTGAATGCTTGGTCCCAAAGCCAAGACTTGAGTTTCTTCCTGAAAGAGAGAAGGGAAAGAGCCACCCTGATTTCACTGGGGAGTGCATTCCACAGACGGGTGACCACCACCCAGAAGGCTTTGTCTCTAATCCCTAGAGCAGGGCCTCCCCCAATGATTGTAAACTCTGAGGTGGGACATACAGGGAGATACAATGGCTTCAAACTACAGGAAAGGAAAGAAGGCAATTGACACGATCGCTCCGGAACGTCCCCTCTCAAGTAGCCGAGCTAAACCAGCTCCCTGGTTCACCGAGGAGCTGGCAGTGATGAAGCGAAGGAAGAGGGAACTAGAGAGTGTGTGGCGTTCAGATCCGAGTGAGCCAAATCGAACACGGTTTGTGTCCTTTTTAAGGGCATATGCCGCGGCAATAAAAGCCGCAAAGAAGGCCTTCTTTGCGGCCACTATTGCGTCTGCAAAGAACCGTCCGGCTGAGCTGTTCCGAATTGTCAGAGGCCTTTTAAATCCCACCACTCAAGGTGGGAACCCTGACGATTCGACTTCTCGCTGTGAAGCTTTTGCTCAGTTCTTTACAGACAAAGTCGCTTTGATCCGTTCTGGTCTGGATACCATGTTAATGGCAGTCTCTGAGGATGTAACACGAGCACCTGCTTGTCCAGTTTTGATGGATTCATTTCAATTGGTGAAACCCGAGGATGTGGACAAGATACTTGGAGGAATGAGGCCAACCACATGCATCCTGGACCCCTGCCCATCCTGGCTTCTAAAGGAGGCCAGAAGGGGATTGGCTGAGTGGGTTAAGGTGGTGGTTAATGCTTCCCTTCGGGAAGGCAAGTTTCCAGCGAGCTTAAAACAAGCTATAATAAAACCGCTGTTGAAGAAACCATCACTGGACCCCACTAAATTCGACAACTATCGGCCAGTTTCCAATCTCCCCTTCTTGGGCAAAGTCTTGGAACGTGTGGTGGCCTCACAACTCCAGGTATTCTTGGTAGACACGGATTATCTAGACCCGGCACAGTCTGGCTTTAGGCCGGGACATGGTACCGAGACAGCCTTGGTCGCCTTAGTGGATGATCTGCGCCGGGAGCTCGACAGGGGGAGTGTGTCCCTGTTGGTGCTGCTCGACCTCTCAGCGGCCTTCGATACCGTCGACCACGGTAACCTTCTGGGACGCCTCGCAGGGATGGGTCTTGGAGGTACTGTTTTGCAGTGGCTCCGGTCATTCCTGGAGGGTCGATCTCAGAAGGTGTTGTTGGGGGACACCTGTTCAACCCCACAACCATTGTCTTGTGGGGTTCCTCAGGGCTCAATATTGTCTCCCATGTTGTTTAACATCTACATGAAGCCGCTGGGGGAGATCATCCGGAGTTTCGGGGTACGGTGTCATCTGTACACGGATGATGTCCAACTCTGTCACTCCTTTCCACCTGCTACTAAGGAGGCTGTCCAGGTCCTGAACCGGTGCTTGGCCGCTGTGACGGTCTGGATGAGGGCGAACAAATTGAAATTGAATCCAGACAAGACAGAGGTACTCCTGGTCAGTCGCAAGACCGAACAGGGCATAGGGTTACAGCCTGTGTTGGATGGGGCCACACTCCCCCTGAAGACGCAGGTTCACAGCTTGGGAGTGATCCTGGACTCATCGCTGAGCCTGGAACCCCAGGTTTCGGCGGTGACCAGGGGAGCATTCGCACAGCTAAAGCTTGTGCGCCAACTGCGCCCATACCTTGGGAAGTCTGACTTGGCCACGGTAGTCCACGCTCTGGTTACATCCCGTTTAGACTACTGCAACGCTCTCTACGTGGGGTTGCCTTTGAAGACAGCTCGGAAGCTCCAACTAGTCCAACGCTCGGCAGGCATGATTTTAACAGGAGCGGAGCGCAGGGAGCATACAACCCCCCTGTTGCGCCAACTCCACTGGCTACCGATCTGCTACCGGGCTGAATTCAAAGTGCTGGCGTTGGCCTTTAAAGCCCTAAACGGTTCCGGCCCAAGCTACCTATCTGACTGCATCTCTGCCTATGAACTCACCAGGAGTTTGAGATCTTCCGGGGAGACCCTGCTCTCGATCCCGCCTGCTTCTCAAGCTCGGCTGGCGGGGACGAGAGATAGGGCCTTTTCTGTGGTGGCCCCCCGGCTTTGGAACACCCTCCCCATAGAGGTACGATCAGCCCCTTCGCTGATGGTGTTTCGGAAAAGATTGAAGACATGGATGTTTAAACAAGCATTCGGTTAATCCGTTGTAACGAATTGTGATGACTAAGGATTGGTTATACACGGACGATGAATTTTGGATTACGATTCCAGTTATGAGATGCATAAGATTGTTATTGGTGGCCCAATAATTTGTACTGTATATGTGTTTTATGCTTTTAACTGAATATTGTTTTTTAAATGTTGTAAACCGCAATGAGTCGCCGATTTAGGCTGAGATATTAGCGGTATACAAGTGCATTAATAAATAATAAAATAAGTGTGAATTGAAGAAGACACAACCCAGAAATGAGAAGACAGGAAGACAAAGCCACCCCACTTTTCCCCTTCCCCACCCCCCAGTCCCTATTGTCCCTTCCCTGCTACCACCTACCCCCTTTTTTAAACCTGCCCCTTTTTACAAATCCCCCTTTTCCCTCCTCAATTTTCAACCCGCTACTGTTACCCTCCCCTGCTACATTTCCCTCTTTTCCTCCCATTGATTTTTATGTAACTGAAAATCCTTCAATAAAGATATTTAAAAAAATTAAAAGCATGTATTCCAGCAGAGATGTAGCAAAATGACAACACTGTCCCCCACAAATAAAAAATTCTGCTATATCATGAAATTTTCCTTCTGTCCACAGATTTCTAGCACTGCGTAACTTATGTCTTCAGTTGAACATTTAGCAACAGAATGTTGACATCCAAAGAAAAAAGGCTGGCAGAACAGTCAAGGGAATAGAAACACAACAGAGTCCTTGATGTGAACAGTTTTTAGTATCTGACTTTTGTTATGATAGGAATTTGGGGACTGGAGGAAAACTTCATGAGTTGCAGAATTCTTCTTGGGAGGGTAGTTGACTCATTTTCCTCCCACCCTCCACTGCATCCCTAGATTCCAGACATAAATCTGAAAACATGAACCCGGAAGAGGTCTCATTGCAAAGTAGGTTTTCTTCCTTTGTGATACTTGAAATAGATTGTTTGAGTACCTTTAAAAACCCATTTCTTCTTAACTGGTCCAGACCGGCAACAGTGGGCAGCAACTTGACTCGCCATACAACATGTCCAGACAAGACAGATTATCTGAAACCACAGCTAGAGAGAAAATACACCTATGCAGAAGTAATCCCAGTAAGTACCATTTGGAGTTCTTTGATGTTCTGAAAATGGTTTGGTGGCAAGAGTATGAGAAAATGTACTTCATTCATGTCTGGATGTGGGTCACTCTCCATTATGGCTTACCCAAGGTTGACACTTTCCCAGGCCAGAGCACATTCTGTGGTGGAAATGAAATCTGGCTGCCATTGATAAAGATTACTATATTTCCCCTTTTGTTCAGTGTTCATAGGCCTTGGTAGTCTACTGAGCTTACATGATTTGTGTCACTTCCACTTCATGACCGCAGAGGATGGCAGAACTGGCCCCAATGGCAAGCAGAGTGAACAAGCTGCCTTAGCAGCAGAGATTTGGTGCCATTTTGTGTGTGTCAGGAGTGACTTGAAAAACTGCAAGTTGCTTCCGGTGTGAGAGTATTGGCCATCTACAAGGACATTGCCTAGGGGATGCCCAGATGTTTTGATGTTTCACCATCCTTGTAGGAAGCTTCTCTCACATTACCGCAAGGGGAGGTGTAACTGACAGAGGGAGCTCAACTCGCTCTCCCCAGATTGGAACTGCTGGCCTGTCGATCAGCAGCCCTGCAGGCCCTAGTTTAACCCATTGTACCATGAAAAGGCAGCAATTTTCTAGTTATTTACTTGGCTAAGATTGTATTTTTATTGTTACAGATGGGTAGTGGTGTTTGTTTTTTGTTTCATGTGCCAGTATTACTTAACCAGCTTTGGTTACTATGTTTGGGTATGTTGGAGGAGGTACTGTTTTCTATTCAGCTTTAGGCAACAAAATAACCAAGGTGGGCCTGCAAACTGCATAAAGCTGTTTGTCATAATTTTGGAATAAGGGCTCCCTGTTGGAGTTCAGCCTGTAATTGTGTCTAATGATCAGGGTACTCTGGATGTTGGGAATGACAATGATGTTTCTAATGATGAGATTGCCCCAGATGCAGAAAATGACAATGGGATTCCTGTTCAAAGTGTCTTTTCTGATGAGAATGTTCCTGAAGGGTTTGAGGATGATGGTATGGTCCCTGGAAGAGGGCCTGAATTGCTACCAGAGAATTCCCAGGATTTTGAGCCTGAGAAAAGCTCAGTACCTGCAGAAGTTAATGACCCAGTAGATAGAAGGAATACTTTCAGTCAGCATAAGCAAACAAACCAATCTCTCTGGCACTCTGTCAGACTGAGAGAGAGATTGATAACTGAGTCAAGGCTGAAACGAAATCATTCCTGGCTGCTTGGGATATAGAGTAGATTAGGGAATAAAAGTGCCAAGTACAGAATCTATAATCAGACGAAGCAATGTTGGAATTGAGTTAAGACATCTTTTCTGGTCCTTGGAAGTCTTGCCTTGAATAGATTAATGTATCAAGTGCCTTGTTTGATTTCATGAGTCAAACATGGAAGTTTCTGTATTTGTTTTTCATGAACTCTGATAGACTAATGTCCTGGACTGTTTGTTTCTGCTTATCTTTCTACCTAATTGGATTTATCTTTTTTATGGAGTGTGTTTTTTTTTACTGCTACTGCTTTTTAATTATCTTCAATAAACTGCTTGCATTTTTACTCACCTGTGTGGTGTTTAAAGTCAGAGGGCTTTCCTGGCCTGGAGTGCAACACTCCCCAATTATGAAACATATGTGCTGAAGTGTAGTATTATGGCACAAATGAGAGACACTTGACTATATTGCATGTTACATTCATAGGAAACGAGAATGATTTAATATTAAACTGGGTTGTCAAAACTATGGAATACACTAATTCTACTTTTCAAAATGTTAAGGATTCCTTGGAAGTTAAACTAGGCGTGATATGATTAATAACTGATGAGGCTGTAAAGGTTCAGACAGAAGAGTCACAGGGGCCAGACCTTCCAGTACAGGCTGTGAATTGGCCAGGTCTGTTATCTGCCCAAACCTTAATATTACAAATACAAATCAGTGCCAGACTGCATAAAACAAATCTCAAGCATTTGAAGGAAAGTTAAAAACAAGTTTAGGTAATACATGTTTGATAGGAGAAGTTGAAGCAGAGATGGAGGAACACACAACTCCTCTTCCAACTAGCCATTTTCTTCTTCTGTTTCTTTCACCACTGCAGACGACAGGTGGTCCCCAGGTTACAAACAACACAGGTGTTGTAGGTTTGTTCTTAAGTTGAATTTGTATGTAATTCAGAACAGGTACATTTTAAAGAAGTGGTTCTCAATCTTTGGATCTGCAGGTGTTTTGGCCCACAACTCCTGGAAATCCCAGCCAATTTACCAGCTGTTAGGATTTCTGGGAGTTGAAGGCCAAAACATCTGGGGACCCAAGGGCTGAGAACACACACACACATTATACACATACACACAGAGGTTGGTTTTGAATAGCATAAGGAAGGGTTAGCAGCCCTATGGTGTTTATTTTGCTGCCCGCGTCCCTATTCAGAAGATTTCACCCCACTTTCTGTCCCTGTGATTATTGGATTTTGAAAACTTTGGCTTGTTGTGGAAACAAGAATTGGAGATGAAGCTTCAGTGGAGACACCTTTTCCCCATTATAATTCTTTCAGGAGTGAATTTCCCTTCCAAGGGTTAGCTTTCACTCACTTCCTGTTGTCTCACCCCTGTTCTTAATTATGAGTCATTTGTAAGTCAGATACTCGGGGACTGCCTGTATAGGGTCACAATAAGTAATTCATTTGGAGAGATAGACTTTATTTTGGCAAAACAGAATCTCAAGGCCTTGACATTCCTAAGGACCTCTTTAGATCTGTTGCAGAGCAATAAATAGTTAAGGTTGCATCAATAATGGCTTTATTAGTTCTTTTTTTATAAAGTGCCATTAATGATGGCACTACCTCAGTATATAACAAAGAAGGGAGTCATTTAACATGGGTCACCATCATTTTTACATGCTGCTTCATGCCATGGACCAAATCCTATTGTTAATCCTGACTCAAGTAGACCCATGGATTCCATGGGATTTATATGCATTTTTATTCACCATTCAACAATTGATTTGATGGGTTTTCTCATCTTGAGATGCCAGATCAAAGGAAATAAGAGCAGAAAAGTGGATTAAGTTGCAAGTCTGATAGCAATGATATGGAGAAAAACGGAGGGAAGTAAAAAAAAAAGACAAGCATAACAAGGCATAAAATGCAAAATGAAATATCTAAGAACATTATGAGAAGAAATCAGTGGAGATAATCCATTAGATTTGCTTTAGTGCCTTTGTATTTCCAATTTTTTGAAAGAGAAAAGAAGTAACAATGCTTACAAAATTATTCAGATTTGAGATGAAATGAAACAACACACTTTGCTCAGCTTTGCTTTCTGTTATTTTAGGGTAAAATATCCCAAGATATTGACGAACTGGGAAGTTCTACAATGGAGAGAATGCTTCAGTCCCTTAATACTGAGAACAGAGCAGGCTATGTCTTTACAAACTTTTGTGAAAAGTCAGAAAATACGGTACGAGGCTTTTCTTTTATCAAATAAGATATCAATTTGGTTTGTTCTCCTGCTTTTTCCTGCTTATCCACAATTCTTGGTTCTGAGGCCCCTTCCATACAGCTGAATAAAATCTCACATTATCTGGTTTGAACTGGAATGTATGGCAGTGTGGACTCTGATAATCCAGTTCAGAGCAGATATTGTGGGTTATTCTGCCTTGATATTCTAGGTTATATGGTTATGTGGAAGGGCCCTGAGAGGTCCACAGAGCCTGCCATATGGAGAATACCTGGCTTTATGGAAAGAAGTGGGACATTTTCAGAGCCTAGTACTTGGAAAATTACCTCAGGTGAGCTGCGTGTAAAGCAGCAATTTCTCTGCAAAACACCTTCTTGGGGAGAGCCAGTAGAAGGGGACAACAAATTCTCAATTCCTAAGAGCTTAAACTTGGACATACTTCATTGTAGTCGGCTGGATTTATTACGGAATCGGAGTCTTCCAAGTGTTTTGAACGTCATCTCCAAGAAGTCACAGGTGCCTTAGCCAATGATCAAGGAGTCTGGGAGTCCAAAACATGTGGAAAACCACAGTTGGGGAAACACTTTGACCCAGTTAGATACACTTTCCAGAGGCACCCAATCTCCCCTTAACTTCCCATAAGTATTTAATTATGAAATTGTAATTGGGTAAAATCAGTGTTATAGATTTTATGTTGAGTATCGAATGATCAGAACTCATCCATATAATGCAGATATATTGAAAGAGTATCTTCTTCATTTCATATGCAATCCAGTTTTTATGGTCACACTCGGCATTTGTCTCCAGGCTGGCTGGCAGAAATGTTCAAATACAACAAGCATTGGTGTTTGTGTAACATTTCCAAGAATTCCATTTTAAAAGAAGAGCAGGGTCTGAGGTAATGGGGTTTGTGAAGTGCTTTTGTCCCTCTGGAAGTACTTAGCTCCATGCAACAGCACCAAGCTGTAGTCAGGAATGGTTGAAAGGCATATAATAAAAAAAATGGTAACGATCGTCAGGATAAAAACATTTAATGATCTCAGCAATTGCTTAAAAAATGCTGTCCTAGCACTGCATCAATTTTAGATGCACATCATGAACCCCTGGCTTAATAGCAACCAAATGTGGTTAATCTTCAAATGTTAACTATAACATTAACAATTTTAATAGCCAATTATAGGCAAAGGATACAATAAAAGAGGCAGCATGCATTACAGTGGCAGAGGCTTCGCATATGCTGCTAGTATACAATGCATGATTCAAACCATTCTAAATTAGGTGTGATTTATGGTGACCTCAAGGAACTGAAGAGTTTCTCTCTACAGAAAGATAAAACTGTGTTTTAAACTGTACTGCACAGTAATGCCTTCACTTTTTTTTTTGCTATCTCTAGCTATGGAAGAACAGCACGTACTTTTGGTTTGACCTACAGGATTACCATCAGCTTTTCTATCAGGAAACTCTCCACCCTTTCAAAGTCTGCAAACAAGCTCAAGTAAGTCATAAACAAGACTTCTTCCAAGTGCCCCTAACCCCAAGGAAAACTGTTCTGAGGTCATGATCAACAAACAAAACTGAATAGTTACCATGGGGTGGGACACATGGTCTAAATGTTAACCAGGGCACAGCTTTCACACAGTCTTCTTTCTGGATTCTAGGGATTTCGTTCATATTTATATAATCCCTGTGCCTTTGCTGCCTCGTATTTGGAAATAGAACCCTCTATTATTTTATATACATTTACTAGCTGTCCCCTGCCACACATTGCTGTGGCCCACATGGGGGTTCTGTGTGGGAGGTTTGGCCCAATTCTATCATTGGTGGGGTTCAGAATGCTCTGTGATTGTAGGTGAACTATAAATCCCAGCAACTACAACTCCCAAATGTCAAAATTCTATTTTCCCCCAAACTCCACCAGTGTTCACATTTGGGCATATTGAGTATTCGTGTAGAGTTTGGTCCAGATCCATCATTGTTTGAGTCCACAGTGATCTCTGGATGTAGGTGAACTACACGTCCAAAACTAAAGGATAATGCCCACCAAACCCTTCCAGTATTTTCTGTTGGTCATGGGAGAACTGTGTGCCAAGTTTGGTTCAATTCCATCATTGGTGGGATTCAGAGTGCTCTTTGATTGTAGGTGAACTATAAATCCCAGCAACTACAACTCCCAAATCACAAAATCAATTTTTTGAGTGAAGGACATACAGTGGGTTGTTAGGTGTCTTATGTCCAAATTTTGTGTCAATGCGTCCAGTGGTTTTTGAGTTCTGTTAATCCCACAAATGAACATTACATTTTTATTTATATAGGTTTATTGATTGACATCACCAATTTTGGGGGGTCTAGAAAGCATGACTGTAACTGCAGTGAACACTCATTGTGTGGCACTACAACCATGTGCAACATCTCCTCCAACCAGGACTCATGTGCAGAAGCAATATCACAGTGTGATCAAGATGGCAAAAGTTATTCATGAGGAGCAATGGATAAACCAGGATAGTTTTTTTAACATCTACATGAAACCACTGGGTGAGGACATCCAGAGTTTTAGAGTTTGGTGCCATCTGCATTCAGATGAGACCCACCTCAATTACTCCTTTCCACCAAATTCCAAGGAAGCTCCCTGGATCCTGGACCAGGGTGGACTGGATGAGGGCTAACAAACTGAAGCTTAATCCAGACAAGATAGAGGTTCCCCTGCTCAGTTGTGAGGCTGATCAGGGTATAGTGTGGCAACCTGTGCTTGACAGGGTTACACTCCCTCTGAGGACACAGGGGGGGGGGGGGGGGGGATCCTCCTGGGTTCAGTGCCAGGAGGGTGGTTGAGAGGGTTTTTGCACAGTTAAAGTTTTTGCACCAGCTGCAACCATACCTCGAAAAGTCTGACTTGGTACAGATTGGATTACTGAAATGCACTCTACACGGGGCTGCCTTTGAAGATGGCCCAGAAACTGCAACTGGTCCAAAGGTCAGCAGCCAGGTTTCTAACTGGAGCTAATTATAGGAAGTGCACGGTGCCCCTATTAAAGTAGCTCCACTGGTTGCTGATAAGTTTATGGTCCCAATTCAAAGTGCAAGTTATGACTTACAAAGCCCTAAAATGGTTCAGGTCCTACCTATCTTCATGACCACATTTCTGCGGGCTCTAAGATCCACCAGGGAGGACTTCCTCTTGCTCCCACCACTGTCACAAGCACCTTCTTGGAAGGAAAGGGCCTTCTTGGTGGTGCCCCCCCCCCCCCCCGACTTTAAAACTCCCTTCCCAGGGAGATCAGGCTAGTACCCACTCTGTCCTCGTTTTGCAGGGATTTGAAAACCTGGATGTTTCAGCTAGTATTTAAGAATAGCTAGTCCCTGGTTATAAATGCCCAGTCCCTAGGTCACCTGATAATAGTTCATTCTCTGCACTTCACCCAATACCCAGCCCTATGGTACAATGTTTTGCACTATCCCATGCCCGGTCCTTTTAATAGCCTGGTCATGTCCATTGTATTACCGGTTTTGGTTTCGTTGAGCATCGTTTTAAGTTTCAACATTGCTGTTTTATATTTTTATGTTTTATTTAATTGTGTTTTATCTGGATGGTTATATTTTGCTATGCTCTATTTTTTTTAATGGATTGTTTTGCTTTTATGTCTTGTGGGCATTTTGATCCATGTGTAAGCTGCCCTGAGTCCCTTCGGGGTGATGGTGGCGGGCTATAGAATTACATTATTTATTATTATTATTATTATTATTATTATTATTATTATTATTATAGTTTGCTTTGGGCTGAGCCTAATGAAAAGGGTAAGATTCTGCTCTCTCCTTTTCATCCTTGTTGAATTAATTGAGTGCAAACTATTAATTGATTCAATTTAATGCAAACTATTTTTGCATTTTGAAATCGGTTTGCAGTAACTTAAGTAAACAGAAGATAAAAGAGGGAAAGTGGAAAAGGAAAAGTAAACTACAAGATATCACTAATCAGGACTGTTCCTGCCAAATCAGGACAGTTTGACGGTGTACAGACATCATCTTTTGATGGATTATTGGTTACAACAAAGATAGTTATTGTTTTAAATGTGACTCAAGATTTAAATAAGCCAGCCTCACCATCTATGCTAGCATGCTAGAGCATAGAAATCTTACTCAAAAATAAAAATCTTAATGAAAGTGGAGGCAAAAGAAAGAAAGAAAATCCCTTAACACAATTTGGAAGAAGCTTTCAAGTGGTCTCTAGAAGATTCCAGATTTTTGGTTACTTACAAAAGGATTACTTAACCCAATTGTTTCATTTCACATGTGCATATGGTTAGTTTTAAGTACAATGTTTGCTGAAGCAGGGTAAGCTTTTCTTCATTTTGTGGTAAAGGAATATCCATATTCTTTGCATGTTATTTCTACCTCTGGTACCAAATTTGCTGCTCAAAAAGGAATGCTTAGAAACATGTCTTCTTTGTTAACTGAGATATACCTGTATAACTTGGTGTCATTAACAAATTTCAGAGTCTCACAGCTTTCCAAATTATGAATGAATGAGCTGGTGTGGTTGAGAATTTAAATTCTGGTAATTAGTTCTGCTGTAGCTGCTTAGAGATACAATGTTCCCTCACTTATCATGGGTGTTACATTCCAGGACCACCCGCAAAAAGTGAAAATCCGTGAAGTAGGGACGCTATATTTATTTTAATATTTATACATTATTTTAGTAATTATATACTATTTTAAGTCTTTATAAACCCTTCCCACACCCTTATACACTACATAACCCTCCTTGAACGTATTGTTCACGTAATCCTCAGCTCTGACTTTATCCACAGAGGCAGCCTCTCCATACAGACAAATGCTCTTAAGTCCATATTGAAAAACTGCAAAAGAGCGAGTCTGTGAAAAGCGAACCACAAAGTAGCAAGGGACCACTGTATCGAAAACCAGAATAGATATTAATACACACTTTGGGAGGAAATCTATTATTAATACACACATGCTTATCCTCTCTCCTTCATTTGTTCATCTGTATCCTGCTTTTCTTCCACAGCTGGGGCAAAACATTATTAAAATCTATAAAGCACAGTAAACTATTCATATAACATTATAAATTATTTTTAAACAATATTTATTTATTGTATCAGAAGCGAACTGAGGGTACAGTTGTAATGTATTTTTAAAAAACACCAACCAAGTTAAACACTTGGCATTATTCTAAATGTCCTTTGACCAGTAGCTGGCCACTTGGAGTGCCTCTGGTGTCACTATAAGAAGGCCCTCCATTGTGCATGTGTTAGGTCTCAGACTGCATTGTAGTAGGTGGTCTGTGGTTTGCTCTTATCCACACTTACATGTCATGGACTCTACTTTGTGGCCTCATTTCTTAAGGCTGGTTCTGCATCTCGTGGTGCAAGAGCACAGTCTGTTCAGCACCTTCCAAGTCACCCAGTCTTCTGTGAGCCCAGGAGGGAGTCTCTCATTCAGTATCAACCATGGCTTAAGGTTCTGGATTTTAGCCTGCCGCTTTTGGACTCTCACTTGCTGAGTTGTTCCTGTGAGTATCTCTGTAGATCTTAGAAAACTATTTCTTGATTTAAGGCATTGGCATGCTGGTTGATATCTCAACAAGAGATGATCCACAAATGTAACTGCCTTGGTCCTTTCATTATTGGTTGCTACTTCCCGGCGGATGTCAGGTGGTGCAATACCAGCTAAATAGTATAGTTTCTCCAGTGATGTAGGGCGCAGACATCCTGTGATAATGCAGCATGTCTCATTAAGAGCCACATCCACTGTTTTAGTGTGGTGGAATGTGTTCCACACTGAGCATGCGTATTCAGCAGCAGAGGAGCAAAGCTCAAGGGCAGATGTCTTCACTGTATCTGCCCTATACGACTCGGGCCCAACTTACTTGTCCGAACGTATCTCCCTCTAGGTTCCACCTTGTAGTCTAAGATCCGCCAGGGAGGCCCTGCTCTCGGTCCAACCAGCTTCGCAAACGCGCCTGGTGGGAACGAGGGACAGGGCCTTCTCTGTGGTGACCCTCACCTGTAGAATTCGCTCCCCAGCAAAATTAGATTGGCATCCTCCCTCCTTTCTTTCAGAAGAAAACTGAAGACATGGTTGTGGAACCAGGCTAATGGATATAACGGCACCTGAACAGTGAATTGGACCAGACGGTTGTTATAATGGAAATGCCTTTATGATTGGATAACTAATGTTGTTTTACTGTATTGTACTGTATGATTTTATTTTGCTTTTATAATTATCATTATTGCGGCATCGAATTGTTGCCATTGTTAGCTACTCTGAGTCCCCTGCGGGGGTGAAAAGAGTGTGGTAGAAATGCTGGAAATAAAATAAAATATAATAAATATCTGCTTGTGATCCCACGTTGTGCCAGTCGGCTTTCGTATGATATTGTTTTTAGCACCCACTTTTTAATTCAAGCTTCTTGAGGCCTTGTAGTTGGAAACCAATTGGCATATGCTGTGTGTTTGGTATTGGTGGTACCACTGATGTAGTCCATTGCTGCACAATGCTGTCACTCACAAATAGGAGGTCTGGGTTATATCCTCAGTGCCATCTCCCACTGTTGTAGGATGGAAAGAGCTTACGATCTTGGATAAGCGATAGTTTGTGCAGTTCAGCCCAGGAGAGGACAGCCTCCCCATTTTTATCTTCCTGAGCACAGCCCAATACATAGCTATGGCTGTTAAAGTCACCAATTATTACCACCCTTTGGTGCAATGATTACAATGCTTTAAAATACCACCTTAATAAAAACTCTGCCTTAATAAATACATTAAAAGTTCCAGTAAATCTATTTGGACTCATTTAATTACAACACATCTGCTTGAATAAAAGCCTCTCATTCTGTCAAATTATTATTCTTTCATTCCATCTTTCCTCCAAGAATTTGTTTTTAATTTCTGTGTTTAATGGTAAAGAAGCATCCATAATGTCTAGAGAAAACATCCAAATATAAGTGCATTTCTCACTGGAACTCCACGTTTCACTGGAACTACTGAAATGTTAAGTTATTTCTTGGCTGATGGAAAGGACATAAACATGAAAGGAACTTGAATTCTTCAGTTGCCACAGAAGCATCATTCCAGGTGCTAGAATTTTGTTTTATGTTCTCCCAGGTTTGACTCCTCTTGCCAGCTGCTGCTTTACCGTTGCCAAAGAGAATGTAATTTGCATTTTTCGTTTGTATTCCTTGCCTAAGAAAAACATATGAAATTCATGGGGTCAGTGTTAAGTCGACAAGCAACTTCAAGGCACACACGCACAATCGCATAGACCATTAAGTGGGTGTGTGCCTTGATGGTCCCTGTTGACTAATGGAAACTCCATGAATTTCTTACAGTTTTCTTAGGCAATGAAAGAGGTGGCTTTGCCAGTTCCCTCCTCTGAAATACAGCCTACAGCACCTGGTATCCATTGGTGATGTCCCATCAAAGTCCTAACTAGAGATTACCCTGCTTAGCTGCCAAGATCAGATGTGATCTGGTGCCTTTAGGGTATTTAGGCCTGATATACTTACTTGGGAGTACAATTCATCAAAAATAATTGCGGTTGACATCTAAATATATGCACGTAGAATTGTACTGTTAAGTGTGTCAGTACTTTGAACTGACATACTGTTGGTATATTTTTACTTATTATATAAGTATTACACTGATTGATGCCAAGCCTATAAAACGAATTCCCTATGGTCATGCTAAAACAGAACAATAATGCAACAGTCATGATTACAAAAGTCTAACAATGCTGTAATACAAAAGCCAACTCATTAAAATACAGTACATTCGTTAATACATTAGTTAAAGAGCTAATACCCAACAACTGCGGGAACTAAAACTATCAAAATGTCAAAGGGATCTTACAAGGTCTCTGTGAATAGAAAAATCTTATCATAGTGAAACAGGGAAACCAATGTTGATACCAAGTAAACCTTTTTCTTGCTGGAAGTCACTACCATTAGATGACTTCCTCTAGATAGGTAAAGGTTTTCCCCTGACATTAAGTCTAGTTGTGTTCAACTCTGGAGGTTGGTGCTCATCTCCATTTCTACGAGCTGACGTTGTCCATAGATACCTTCTAGGTCATGTGGCTGGCATGGTGGCATGGAGTGCCATTACCTTCCCACCAGAGTGGTACCTATTGATCTACTCACATTTGCATGTTTTTGAACTGCTAGGTTGGCAGAAGCTGGGCCTAACAGCGGGAGCTCACCCCACTCCCCGGATTTGAACCACTGACCTTTTGGTCACCAAATTCAACAGCTCAGCAGTTTAATCCGTTGTGCCGCCATGCCTTCCTCTAGTAACTAGCTTTCATATGTCTGAATGAGGGATGCCTGAAAAAGATGCTAAGGCACAGATAGGCAAATTAAAAGACAGATGGACACAAAAAAGGACAAACTCTATTTGTTATCAAGGTTCCTAGCCCTGTAGACCATTATTGGTTCAAACCAGCACTCTAAACCGAACTGGGAAATGATGATAAAGTAATGAAAATTGCCTTGGTGTGGACAAAACCAATGTAGCATTTTGTCTGTAGCATGGACAACTCAATTCTGCAGAACATTCATAACCAGCGCGTGAAGCTGAGTTAACCATCCTTCTGTGTGTCCTCAGAATCTGGCTTTGCTGAAAAAATGAATTAAGTTAGCATAGTACCATTGACAAGCTATACATCTGTTTTTTGTACAATCCAATGCATGGAGATGTAGTCATGCTGTCTGAGAATACTTGGAGCTGTGACCCAGAATCGTGACTTTTCCAAGATCTTGTTGAATCCTTTTTAACAGCCATGACAGCTATCTTGGAGATCAGAAAGAGAAGTTAATTCTTAGTTAAATCATGGTCAATGGGCTATGTTTCAGAAGTTGCTTGCTTGGAACTTGTGCCATTATATTCAGTGGGAATGACCACGTATACATGAGAATGATTCATGGTCCGCTGCAGTGGCTGAAGCATAGTGATTCAGTGACCCCTTGGTATCTGCTGGGGTTTGGTTCCAGGACCTGCCAAGGATACCAAAATCCATGGATGCTCAAGTCCTATTATATACAATGTATAGGAAAATGATGCACCTTATACAAAAGAGCAAAATCAAGATTTGCTTTTTAGAATCTTTTTTTGAAGGGGAGAATATTTTCAGATGATAGATACTCAGAATCATAAAGTTGGAAGAGACCACATGGGCCATCCAGTCCAACCCTATTCTGCCATGCAGGAAAAGCACAATCAAAATACCCCAGCAGATGGCCACCTGGCCTCTGTTTAAAGTACAAAGATGAAATACTTTGGCCACATAATGAGAAGACAGGAAAGCTTGGAGAAGATATGCTTGGGAAAATGGAAGGATAAAGGAAGAGGGGTCAACCAAGGGCAAGATGGATAGATGGTATCCTTGAAGTGACTGGCCTGATTTTAAAGGAGCTGGGGGTGGCCACGGCTGACAGGGAGTTCTGGCGTGGGCTGGTTCAGTTGCTTCCGACTCTTCGTGTCCTCATGGATAAAAAAGCTTCCCCTATACTCTGAGGCAGAGAGTTCCACTGTTGAACAGCTCTTACAGTCAGAAAGTTCTTCCTAATGTTCAGGTGGAATCTCCTTTCCTGTTATTTGAATCTATTGCTCTGAGTCCTAGTCTCCAAGGCAGCAGAAAACAAGCCTGGTTCCTCTTCCTTATGACAACCTTTTAGATATTTAAACATGGTGATTATGTCTCCTCTCAACCTTTTCTTCCGCAGGCTAAACAGGCCCTTTACACCACTCCTCATAGTGCATTGTCTCTAGACCTTTGATTATTTTAGTCGCCCTCCTTTAAACACCTTTCTGCTTGTCAATATCTCTTTTAAATTGTGGTGCCCATAACTGGATGCAGTATTCCAGGTGACCAAAGCAAAATAGAGGGACACCATGACTTCCCTTGATGTGGACACTAAACTGCCTTTGATGCAGCTCAAAATCCCATTTGCTTTTTTAGCTGCTTCATCACATTGTTGACTCATGTTCAACTTCTTGTCCACTAAGAGTCAAAGACCTCTGGATGCAAAATTGATGGATACGGAGGGCCAACTTTGTGTAGAACATGCCTTATTTCCTGTTGGCTGAAAAGCTTTATTGAATTAACTGGCCCTAAGACTCATTTAGTCTTTAGTAAATTTATTTTTTAAGTAAACATGTACTGTATGTAATTGTACTCCTATTCATTTTCCCCATTTCAAATTTTATTACCAGACTAGACCTGGTGGTGACAGCAGAACATTGCACATAAGAGCATAGCTAGGAAACGGCAAAACACTATGTCTGCATTGCCATTAAAAGCAAATCAAAATGCAAGATGTTAAACTATTCCATTAGCATAATGAACAGCTCAAATGTTGAACATTACAAATCAACACATGTGCAGTAACATCATTCTTGAGTTTGCTTTTTATAGCTGCTTGCTTTTTCATGATTATTTCTTCAAATTTTCATTGGAATGGATGAAACTCAAGCTGCATCCAATCAAGAAAAGAGGTTGCTTATGGTCACTGTACGTTTCCAAACTCTGCCCTCACCATTGGAACAACAATTCATGTAATGTTTATTTTGATCATACCCATGAACAGATGAGGGGAATTGAATAACATATTGCTGTCACTTGGTTGCTATTTTTAACTGATTATTAATGCTGTGAGTGTTTTCTTCGTTTTCTTAGCACATGCTAAGTAGTACTGCAGATAGACTTCAGCAGTCTGAGAATTCAGTTTTATATTTTTGTTCAAACAAGTTATTTGAGAAAATTCTATGCAATTTTCACTTTAAAATTGTCCAGGGAGATCACAATGAAAGCATGCACAATACACCAATTTTCTAAATATTATAACACGAAAATCAAACAATCAAATAGTTGAAACCAATTGAAGGGCTGGGCTTTCGCACAGCTGATAAATCACCAGCAATGATAAGATTTTACCAACTGAAAGTTTGCCAGTTCGAAGCCCCGGGTCAGCATGAGCTTCCAACTGTCAGCCCAGCTTACTGTTTACCTAAGCAGTTTGAAAACAGCTTGAGCTGTAAGGAGAGAAATTAGGTACCACTAAAACAAATGGGGGAAGGTATTTTACAACACCATAAAGAAGAAGATCAGAAAATGCCCAGCAACCAAAAGAAAGTAGGAAGTACTGTTGATTCTTTGTCATAGAGGATGGAGCGACAGCACCCCCTGTGGCTGGATTCGACCACAACTTTCAAGGTGCCAAAAAGCTGGATGTTGACACAATATACCTCCTTTCTGTTCTGTCTTTGTCCTGTCTGTCCGAAACGGCATTTAATGTTTGCTGTGTATGTGTTCTGTGATCTGCCGCCTTGGGGAGATAGGGCGGAATATAAATAAAGTGTTATTGTTATTATTATTAACACTTCATTTATTTTTTTTGAAAATCCTTTAAAAAGAATACTTGTTTGCTTAGGTTTTCCCCTATTTTTCTCTCTGACTTTTTGTGTTATCAATTACCCCAATTCCTCCTCCTCCTCCTCCTTATTATTATGGAATTGGGGTAACTGATAACACAAAAAGGTCAGAGAAAAAAAATCAGTGAAAAGCCTAAGCAGACAAAAAATCCTTTAAAATCCTTTTTAAAGGATTTTAAAAATTATTTTCAAAATTATTGTGAATATTGCTAAACAAAAATATACAAACATTCAAAATATTTTCCATTGGTAACCCATGTTTACTTCATTTCCCCTCTTTCCCTTTCCCTTCCTTCCACAGGAACAGTTTACAAATTTTGCTGTATTTATTCCGATTGTTTGATCGTGAGGATAATCTTGTTTAATTCCTTATATTTATCTTTCCCCTTTATTCTGTAAATTAAGACTTTCCGTTTTGCCTCCCATCACTTTCTGATTTGGCCCATCCTGCAGTAACTTTTCCTTTTGCTATTTTAGTCTTGGAGGAAGTAGTCTGCTAACTATTTATACCATATTTTTGTGTCCCATTTCTTTTGGTCCTTCCAACCTAAAGTGACTGAGGCTTTAATTGCATCTAACAAAGAAACTAGGTTCTTGTGGGTTTTTTCAGGCTATAGGGCCATGTTCTAGAGGCATTTCTCCTGACGTTTCGCCTGCATCTATGGCAAGCATCCTCAGAGGTAGTGAGGATGCTTGCCATAGATGCAGGCGAAACGTCAGGAGAAATGCCTCTAGAACATGGCCCTATAGCCCGAAAAAACCCACAAGAACTTAGTGATTACAGCCATGAAAGCCTTTGACAACAAAGAAACTGTTTATTATTTCTTATGCAGCCTTTCAACCAAAATGTATTATTTAAAAAAAAATATATTCTTGTGGTTACCACAATTTTTTTTCAAGCCCAGCTTACATGTACTGTGTATATTGTTTATATGCATATATGTTTTATACTTTAATGCTATGTTGTTTATTTTATTGCAATTTGTATCTTATTTTATTGTGATCTGTTGTTTGGGCTTGGCCTCATGTAAGCCGCCCGAGTCCCCGTTGGGGGAGATGGTGGCGGGGTATAAATAAATATTATTATTATTATTATTATTATTATTATTATTATTGTATCAACATACATACAAGTGCTGATTCACTTTTTGAACCTTCTATGCATATAGCTGTCATTACAGTACAATCCACATACTTCCAGGATCAGTGTCTGCAGTTTTCACCTATACGCATCCAACAAAATATATCTTTAGAAGTTCCAGGTGACTTTATGACACATTCCAGCAAAAGCGATTTATTTCAGTAGGGTGTACTATTATCCAGTGTCTTATTTCCACAATACATTCAGGAGGTATCCCCCATGGTTGATAATAATAATAATAATAATAATAATAATAATAATAATAATTTTATTTATACCCCGCCACCATCTCTCTGAAGGGATTCAGAGTGGCTAACATGGGGCCAAGCCCAGGCAGTTACAATAAGGCAAAATAAAATACATACAAAACAGGCAATAACAAGTAAACATGCTAAACAATAACATGGTAATGCAATAAAAAATAATGACAATAACATAATAAAGCAAAGTATAAAATGGTACAAGGATTAAACGAGAGCGAGCAGGGCCAAATGGGAAAAGTAAAAATGGTAAAACCCATGGGTGAGGTAGATAGATAAAGTGCTATGGTAATATTGAACTATTAGTAATGTTTCACATGCTTTCATCTGCAGATGCTGCAAGCAATAAGCTGTTGTTTTTATTGCTGTTGAACTTTTAAAAAAACGCACTGCTTTTTCAAATTTTCTGGTATTTTAGCTATATGATACTGTAGTATGGTATGTATGGATGACCATGGAAGTGACACCACGAGTTACCACATTTAGTGACGTTTCTACATTGAAGTCAGAAATATTATTTCTGATTTTTTATTAGGCTACTGAAAATATGCGCCAAATGTTTTTTTACATTTCTTCAGTGCACATCTATAGAAGCTTTATGGCATACCAAAGATATAGTAATGTGTTCCTGGGGGAGTGTCACTCTTTGTGTATGTATTGCAAAAGGAATTTGTTCCAGAAAGAATGTGTATGGTTACTGTGCTGAAGCAACATATAGAACAGTGCAAAATGTATTGGGAAAGGAAAACGACAAACACATGTGGAAATCAACGCTGGGAAAATATGCCATTTAGAGATAGAAAAAAGTAAGGCAGTTATGGGAAATATATTGTTCTTGGGTTGCTGTGAGTTTTCTGGGCTGTATTGTTCCTATTGCATAGATAATTTAAATAAAAAGAACAGCCATGATCCTGTGTAAGGGAATTAAATTGCTCGAGAATTATGCTGACAACCTGGATGTGCAATCATAGATCCCAACTTTCTGACATTACATAACTTTCTGGCATTACATGACATAGAATGGCTTAGCTTTCCCATATAAATCAAACAGATGTAATGCTCAATTCTGGTTCAACCATGATTCTTTGGTTTTCAGAAACACATACCTAAAGACAAGTTCTGTCTTTAACTCAGCCAAATACCTATTCGCTTTTCTGAATGCAGATCTGATTTGAGGATAGGCGATCTGGATTTACTGTCTCTGTTTTTTGGCTTTGTAAATGATATAAAGATGCAAACGCTAAGCAGAGTCCACATCTGGAATTTGCTTTAGGCCCATCTCTAACTTCAATACATTTTATATTATTGGGAAATATATAGAGGCAATATAGGAAAATACATTCTTCCTTTACTGAAGTAAAAAAGAAATCGCTGGATAAATGAAGTCTGATATGCCATTATGAGGGCTGTGACTTTTGTCTGAACTTTTCAGGCGTTTATAGACACCCAGTTAAAATATATCTGTTCATGTAATGGACAGCATCACATTTCAATTGTTTGGGGTTCTGTCCTATCCAAAGGGCACTGAGGAGAGTTTTCCTGTTCTAACAAGATTCTGGAAAACACAAATGGAGTGGAAAATGAAATGACCATTTAAAAAGAGACTTCAGTACTGAGAAAAAGAAAACTCTGAGCTGGAAATCATAGAATCATAGAATCAAAGAGTTGGAAGAGTCCTCCTGGGCCATCCAGTCCAACCCCCTGCCAAGAAGCAGGAATATTGCATTCAAATCACCCCTGACAGATGGCCATCCAGCCTCTGTTTAAAAGCTTCCAAAGAAGGAGCCTCCACCACACTCTGGGGCAGAGAGTTCCACTGCTGAACGGCTCTCACAGTCAGGAATCATAGAATCATAGAATCAAAGAGTTGGAAGAGTCCTCATGGGCCATCCAGTCCAACCCCCTGCCAAGAAGCAGGAATATTGCATTCAAATTACCCCTGACAGATGGTCATCCAGCCTCTGTTTAAAAGCTTCCAAAGAAGGAGCCTCCACCACACTCCGGGGCAGAAAGTTCCACTGCTGAACGGCTCTCACAGGAAGTTCTTCCTCATGTTCAGATGGAATCTCCTCTCTTGTAGTTTGAAGCCATTGTTCCATGTCCTAGACTCCAAGGAAGCAGAAAACAAGCTTGCTCCCTCCTCCCTGTGGCTTCCTCTCACATATTTATACATGGCTATCATATCTCCTCTCAGCCTTCTCTTCTTCAGGCTAAACATGCCCAGCTCCTTAAGCCGCTCCTCATAGGACTTGTTCTCCAGACCCTTGATCTTTTTAGTCACCCTCCTCTGGACACATTCCAGCTTGTCAATATCTCTCTTGAATTGTGGTGCCCAGAATTGGACACAATATTCCAGGTGTGGTCTAACCAAAGCAGAATAGAGGGGTAGCATGACTTCCCTAGATCTAGATACTATGCTCCTATTGATGCAGGCCAAAATCCCATTGGCTTTTTTGCTGCCACATCACATTGTTGGCTCATGTTTAACTTGTTGTCCACGAGGACTCCAAGATCTTTTTCACACGTACTGCTCTCGAGCCAGGCGTCCCCCATTCTGTATCTTTGCATTTCGTTTTTCCTGCCAAAGTGGAGTATCTTGCATTTGTCACTGTTGAACTTCATTTTGTTAGTTTTGGCCCATCTCTCCAATCTGTCAAGATCATTTTGAATTCTGCTCCTGTCCTCTGGAGTATTGGCTATCCCTCCCAATTTGGTGTCGTCTGCAAACTTGATGATCCTGCCTCCTAGCCTTTCATCTAAGTCATTAATAAAGATGTTGAACAGGACTGGGCCCAGGACGGAACCCTGCGGCACTCCGCTCGTCACTTCTTTCCAGGATGAAGAGGAAGCATTGGTGAGCACCCAATGCTTCCTCTTTGAAGATTTCACTTAATACAATAATACTTTAATGTGTTGTCGAAGGCTTTCATAGCCTGAATCATTGGGCTGCTGTGAGTTTTCCGGGCTGTATGGCCATGTTCCAGTAGCATTCCCTCCTGACGTTTTGCCCACATCTATGGCAGGCATCCTCAGAGATTGAGGGGTCAACCTCTGAGGATGCCTGCCATAGATGGAGGTGAAACGTTAGGAGAGAATGCTTGTGGAACATACAGCCCAGAAAACTCACAGCAACCCAATAATAATTTAACAAAAATATAACCATTACCACCCCCAGCTCCTTCAAGGTGAATCCAGTCATTTCAAGGATGCCATCCATCCATCTTGCCTTTGGTCGGCCCCTCTTCCTTTTTCCTTCCATTTCCCCCAGCATAATTGTCTTCTCTAAGCTTTCCTTTCTTCTCATGATGTGGCCAAAGAACTTTATATTTGCCTCTACTATCCTTCCCTCCAATGAGCAGTCGGGCTTTATTTCCTGAAGTATGGACTGGTTGGATCTTCTCGCAATCCAAAGCACCCTCAGAACTTTCCTCCAACACTACAGTTCAAAAGCATCTCTCTTCCTTCGCTCAGCCTTCCCTATGGTCCAGCTCTCACATCCATAGGTGGCTATGGGGAATACCATTGCTTTAACTATGCGGATGTAAACTACCTTTATATTTTGAATTCTGTTTGCACAACTGAAGAAAACTATAGATATTAAGGGAAAGTGGGAGGAAGAGAGAAAAACTGGGATGTTTTAAAAACAGTTGGAAAAGTGGGATGGCAGAGTATTAGTTGGGACTGTCCTTGCATATATTGTGTCCAATTTGGCCTCCAAAAGCCCTGGAGAGTCAATGCTGGTTGGGCTCCAGATCTGTTTTGGTGTTATAACTCTTCCCTACATTTGTGTCACTCAGATATTTCTCACTCCAGTTAAGATTCCTTGTTTGTTGATGCTGTTGTGTTCATTCAAGTAGTTTCTTATTTATGGGAACCTGAAGGTGATCTTCTCACAGGTTTTTTTTGTCAAAAGGTATTCTCAGAGGTATTTTGTCAAAAGGTATTCTCACCTCACTACCTCTGAGGATGCTTGCCATAGATGCAGGCGAAACGTCAGGAGAAATGCCTCTAGAACATGGCTCTATAGCCCGAAAAAACCCACAAGAACCTAGTGATTCCAGCCATGAAAGCCTTCGACAGTACATATTCTCAGAGTTTGTCTCTGCCTTCCTGTGAGATTGAGTAGGATTTGCCCAAAGCCATCCATGGCCAAGCAGGAATCCAAAATCTGTTCTCCAAAGTTGTAATCCAACACTTAAACCATTTCACTATGTTGATTCTCTAAGATAATTTTAGAAGGAGCTAAAGCTGAAGTTTTAAGCAGTCTTGTATATGAAGCCGTGGAAGAAAACATGATGGTTTCACTATAACCAAATGTAGGAGTCACTGTTTTGTTCATTGCACGTTCATATCTATAGAATTGTTCTGCAGGCATGTGAGAAGATGGTAATATAAAAATACGATATTTGAGTCTCCAACACACTGGTGAGAAAGCATTTTCAGCATGGAAAGCATTTTTCTTTCTTTCATCCCTTTTCTTTTCTGAGCTCTTAGTGTTGGTTTATGAGTCATAGGAGACCAATCAATTTAGCCTTGAAGCTCCCCAGCTGAGCCTGAATAAAATGGCATATAAATGGCTTTATAGATGTTGCATTGCTTAATGTTCATTCTGGTCTTGGGTAACATAAGCTTTTACGTGTGAAACATTAAAATATAATGTCATAGCAGCATCACTTTTCCATATAGCTTCCAAGATTTGGTATTATTTGGTCTAATTAAATTACTTCCTTCTGATAATGTCAATTTATTTTGTACTCAGGCAATTTGATATATTTTGTCTAACATGTTGACTTTGAGGCCTGCATAGGTTTAGTTTACTATATATTTTTTCATGCCTAATGAATTTACATTACTTTTGTCAAAACAAGTATTCCTCTTTAATAAACTTTCTCAAGCTGGTGCCCTCTGGATCACGCATGGACAATCTTGGGTCCTCCAGGTGTTATGGACTACAACTCCCACCATTCCTAACAGCTTCAGGCCCTTTCCTTTCCCCCCTCAGCCGCTTAAGTGGGAGTTGTAGTCCAAAACACTTGGAGAGCCCAAGGTTGTCCATGCCTGCTCTAGATGTTTAAGACAACTCTAACTAATTCCTGTCCTGGTCTTGCCAAAATTGCTAGTGAATGAGTATTGATTAACAAACATCTTTCTTAATGTCTAGACTCTAGGAGATTTCTGAAAAGGAAATACTCTGGTTAAAGATAAGAACACTATGGTTTACGAAAATGTTGGGTAGATAGGTTGCAGTTTGGACAAATGGACAAAGATGCAAAGAGCTGCATTTTGGATGTTGTAATTCTGGGCAGTTTCCCAGAATTAAGGGTTACATTGCTTCTCTCTGGAATATACCAATCACAGACTTCCCCAACTCTTGTTTCCACTACCACCAGAAAGCTATTGACCCTGTTGGGAAACATAGTATGTGGAGGAAAAACTACTTTAAAAGTAATTATGGTACTTTAAAAATAGCACTGTGCTTTGGATTTCAGAGTTCTAGTCCAAAAAGGGAACAATTTTGAGTCCTGGTATGAGGAGTTGCTAAAGGAGTTCATATGAGGGCATATCTTCTTTCCAGGAGAAATTGCACACCCAGTAATCCCATCTAGTAGTATGATTTTGTTCCAGGCAAACAGCAGTGGAATCTATTATAGGAAACTACAACGTTATAGGGGACACATGCTGTATTTTATAATTACTAATAAATAAACTATAACAATGTTAATGTTGATGCCGAACGAAACAAGGTATTTTTTTCTGTGTCAGAAGCAACTTGAAAAACTGATTATGTGAGACATTTTTATTTCATCCAGAAATTACCACTGTGTGTGTGTGTATGCCTTCAAGCAACCCTTTGACTTCTGGCAACCTCATATATTTCATAGAGTTTTCTTAGGCAAGGAATACTCAAGAGATGGTTTTGCCCATTCCTTCCACTTAAATTTAACCTACAGCATTTGGTGTTTGTTAGCAATCCCCCATCCAAGTATTAACCAGAGCTGACTTTGCTTAGTTGCTTAGTTGTGTGTGTGTGTGTGTGTCAGGAGCAACTTGAGACACTGCAGGTTGCTTCTGGTGTGAGAGAATTGGCTCAGGGGATGCCCAGATGTGTTACCATCCTGTGGGAGGCTTCTCTCATATCCCTGCATGGGAAGCTGGAGTTGACAGACAGGAGCTCACTCCGTCTCACGGATTTGAACCGCCAACCTTCAGGTCAGCAGTTCAGACGGCACAAGGGTTTAACCTATTGTGCTACCGCGGCTCCTAACAAAGTATTCTTGAGTATATGGTTTCAATATTTTTTCTCTCAGAAGGAAATATTTTTACTGTGTCAATTAGAACAGAAGCATGGTAAGCAATTTTTGGTTTCTCTTTCTTTTACAACAGTTCCTTTATGCTAATTATATTGCTCCTTCTGCCACTATGGATATTGGGCTAAAGCAGGCTATCAAAACGGAGATTTATTCAAAAATTGAGCCACCATTTGAAGATCTTTTTGACTCGGCAGAAGAACACATCCTTACTCTTCTATTAGTTCCGTGGATGAAGATGGTGGAACAAGACAGAGAAATCTATAGGAAGGTAATTTAGAAGAGAAGCTGTGCTGGATCAAACCAAAGATTTATTATTCTCTTCTCACTTCAACTATCCAGTTGCTTATGAGAAGCCCACAGCAGGGCAAAACTGTGGTGCATTGTCCAAGTATTCAAAGCTCTCAATACCGGAGCAACAGAAACATTACCCTCACAAGGAGTGGCCATTGATAGCTTATTTTCCATGCATTTGTCTAATCCCCTTTTCAAGCCATCCAAGTCGGTTGCTTTCACTGTATTTTGTTGCTGTCAATCCCATTGTTTAACCCTCGAGTGAGAAGCATGGCTAACTCTCAGAAGAAATGTTTTCTTTAGCTCAGTGGCTCCCAACCCTTTTTGACCAGGGACCACTTTGACCAGGGACCATTTGACCAGGAATCACTTTGAACAGAGACCTCTTAACCAGAAACCACTTGAACAGGAAACACTTTGAACAGGGACCAGTTTCCAAAAGGGTTACGAATCAGTTTTTGGTCAACTTTAGAATCGATTTGGTTATTTGGGGTGCTGATTCAGAAAATTGTATTGGCTAGACCACATCAGGTCTAGTTTCTGATACAGATCATATGCCATCCAGTCGTCACCATCTGCTCACCCACAGAAAACCTTATTTAATAACCTAGAGTTGATGTGATAGTAGTAATCTCTTGTGGGTAGTCAACCTCTCCCTTTCTGACATCCCCATTCCCTCGGTACTATAAGAGGGTTTCATGAGACCAGTCGCTGTCACTGCTACATGGTTTTGAGGCAACGATGTAGTAATGGTGAGGCCGTGGAACATATTTTCATTTTTGCGGAGTACTGGTGGTCCACGGACCGCAGATTGGGAACCACTGCTTTAGCTGCTTTACTGAATTTTTCCTTGAATCATTTGCTTCAGGGGATGCAACATCCATGGACATGCCTTCGAAACATCTGCCTTGCTGTTGGCAAATGTTGCTCTTTTCTACCCACTGTCTCTGGCAGCCTGCCTCTCCTACCTCTTCATCTTTCTTTTCTATAATGCGCACTGTGTGGATGACATAAGATATTATTTTTATTAGGTGGAGCTGGTGGAAGAAACCCGACAGCTGGACTCAGTGTTCCTTAAAAAGCTGCAGGCTTTGCATGAAAAAAGTATTTCCAAGAAGAGTGAGGTAAGACAGGCACCTACTAGTGAAAATACATTCTTTTATTTTTGCCTACCATCACGAGCTTCACACTTTGTATTCTCTGGCTGGAACAAAAGTTGTGAGAAATAGTAGTATTTTACATGCCAAGCCTGAGCCTTGGTGGTTTTCTAGAGGAGCTCTTCACGTGAAAGCCCACTTCGTACAAACAAACTGCAGTATAGCCTGAGGGGTGTCATATGCATTTAATGAGAAATGGCTTGCTGAACCAATTCACAATGTTAATCAGCTCTCTTTCTCTGTTTTTCATCAGTGGTTGATGCTTACCATTTTTAGGATCTTAATTTTCTGGGTGGCACAAGCTCCGCAGGCGGTTTCTTTGACTAGGGACGTGATCGCACACAGATGGTGACCTGGCACAGCAGGAGGACCATCACCTTTGGCAGTGGCTCCCATTGCCCAACTTGCTAGTCCACACTCTTCTCATTATGAAGCCATCAGAGGTTATTGTGAAATGCCTGTAAAAAACCTCCAAAAAACGAGAGGAAGTGGCACAGCAGCAGGGCAGAATTATGCTACTTACCCGGAAGTGCAGCTTCATACAGCAGCTGCACCACAATTCCGTGATGACAGCAGCTATATGAAGCCGCACATCACCATGACAGCAAATTGCTGCTATCTGGCTTCACGTGAATGGTGCAGCATAGTGGCAAGCATGGAGTAAATCCCTACCATCCAAAGAAGTTGCTTTCCCAATCTCTAGCTCTTACATAATTCATATTATCATGACAGGAGATTTTACAACCATTATCCTTGGTAGAACATGTCCAACTGCAAATCTTAATGCAAGTAGCTGAAACTTTAATCATTGGTCCTGAAATCCAGTTCTGTGGAAGAGCTATGTGTCCAAAGAAGAAAGACAGAGAAATCTATAGCAGTTAGCTGGGTTACGAAGTTATCTGGACTTAACTGTACAATTCTTTCACTATAGATTTTGGCAGTGAAAGAAGACGAGGTCCCAGAGCCCTCTGATTCTGCTAAAATTGCAGAACGCCCAAGTCTGATCCTCCCCGAAGAGTATAAGTCATACAGCATTTTTGAATTGTTGCGCAACCGGCTGGCCCTGGAACAGTTCAGACTCTTTCTTGAACAGCAGTCCGCCAGGTATTTCTGCTTTGCCAGAGTGTGACGTTACCTTGAAAACCTATCTTCTTGGGGGATACACATCTCCTAACCAGGCACACAAAGGTTAAAAGGTTTTCCCTTGACATTTAGTCGTGTCTGACTCTGGGGGGTGGTGCTCATCTCCATTTCAAAGCTGAAGAGCTGGCGTTGTCCATAGACAACTCCAAGATCATGTGGCCAGCATGACTGCATGGAGCACTGTTACCTTTCTGCAGAAGCAGTACTTATTGATCTACTCACATTTGTATGTTTTCGAACTGCTAGGTTGGCAAAAGCTGGGAGCTCACCCCATCCGTGGTTTTGAACCGCTGACCTTCCAATCAGCAAGTTCTGCAGCTTTGCGGTTTAACCTGCTGCGCCACCATGCCCACCCCCCCAGGCACACCAATACCCATTAATATTGGACTGCAGCTCACATCACCCCCAGACAACTAAGAATGTAATCTAACACTTTGACAGTCACAACTATGAGGATATTATGTCCAAAGCAAAACAAAATCCTATTGCACCAGCAAGAATTGGTCTTTTGGGCTTTTGAGTTGCCAGCCAATGGCATTCATGAGTAGCTGTGAGTGCCTGAGCTCATGCAAAATACACAGAAATGTGCTTTATTTTTGAACCACACCCCTTCTCCAAGAAACACATGAGGATCTTTTGGATTAAGGTCACAATTTATTAAAGTGCTAGAGAAAATAGATACCACAGAAATATTTTGTTCCTTTATTTGTAGTGTCGACCTCATGTGTTGGATAGACATTGAACAGTTCAGGAGGATGCTCCATAAAAACAAAGCACAGCGAGAAGAAAAATGTAAGGAGATTAAAAATAAATATCTAAATAAGAAATACTTCTTTGGACCTGACAGTCCAGCAACAAAAGAGGAACAAGAACAGGTAACTGTTTGCTTTTTAAAATCTTAATAAATACTCCTGCTGTATATTCATTTTCTTATTGCATTTGGAAAATGCAAATTGCATTAGGAAAACTCTGTTGGCGTCCATCCTGTCCCCCCCCCCCCCCCATTATTAGCAGCAAGTGGATTGTGGATAGAGCGGATAGGGCTTTTCCATTTGTACTTCTTCCAAAATTACCTTCCTCCAAAATATGTTTGATCCCCTCTGTGTCTTTAAGGCAGTGTTTCTCACCCTTCCTGATGCCGTGACCCCTTAATACAGTTCCTCAGGATATGGTGACTCCCAAACATAAAATTATTTTTGTTACTGCTTCATAACTGTAATTTTGCTACTATTAAATATCTGGTATGCAGGATAAATTTTGATTCACTGGACCAAATTTGGCTGAAATATCCAATACTCACAAATGTGAATACGGGGGGGGGGGGGGGGGGGGGGCTTGAGAGGGGATTGATTTTGTCATTTGGGAGTTGTAGTGGCTGGGATGTATAGTTCACCTACAGTCAAAGAGCATTCTGAACTCCAACAATAATGGAATTGATTCAAACTTGGCACACAGAACTCCCACGACCAACAGAAAATACTGGAAGGGTTTGGTGGACATTCACCTTGAGTTTTGGAGTTGTAGTTCACCTACATCCATAGAGCACTGTGTACTCAAACAATGATGGATCTGGACCAAACTTGGCATGAATACTCAATATGCCCAAATGTGAACACTAGTAAAGTTTTGAGGTAAATAGACTTGACATCTGGGAGTTGTAGTTGCTGGGATTTATAGTTCACCTACAATCAAAGAGCATTCTGAACCCCACCAACAATAGAAGTGGGCCAGACTTCCCACTCAGAACCTCCACGACCAATAGAAAATACTGTGTTTTCTGATGATATTTGGTGACCCCTCTGACACCCCCTCGCAATCCCCTCAGATGGTTGAGAAATGCTGCCTTAAGACCTCCTAATTTTGGTCCACTTTTTCTTAAGGAATGTTGGAAGTGTATTATGTTCAGTTTGCTGGTCTTTTGCATTGGTGAATGTTTCAAAACACAATGTGTTGTTGCTATTGAAATGTTGTTCTCTTAATTTTAAAGTTCATCTCCATTTTTTTTAAAGACTTCTTTGCCACTTTGGGGAAATTGTATTTGGAATCTAGCACATCAATGACTGCATCAGTCTTTGGGCAGATTTACTGTCGCTAAAGTCTTCGTGATGTAAGATGTGGACTACAGTTTCATTTAACGGCGACATCTTGCAACCAAAACCAGATCCACATGGAAGCTTCTTTTTCATTATGCCTTCCCACAAAGCATGTCAATGATATAACCCATATGGCTTGGGCAGATTGTCCTTCCCACAATAAGCATTCCTATGTATTTATTCTATTCGTTTAATTTATTCCCACCGTTCTCCCATCAAGGGACTCGAGGCTTAAAGAATTTAAAATAAGAGTTTAGGTATAACTGTATTATTATAAAAGTTTTAAAAAGCAACTAAAGAAACCTGGTTCCATTACCTGGAGATCCTAATTAAAACTATCAGCTCAGATGTTAGAATATTATTTTAAAAAATGAATTTGTTAGATGTCGTGTGCAATGTTTTGTTTTTAAATGGAATATAATGTGTTATGTGTTATTTTTCAAGTATCAGATAACATGTTCTAAATTGGATTTATGTTAATTTTTAAATTAGAAGAATACATAAACAGCCAAAACAATGACCTCAAATAACTCCCTCCCATAAGTTTTTGAATCAACAACTGTACAAAATAAAAATGTCAGTCATTATGGATTCCCCCCCCCACTGCCCCCAAAATAATAATATTGCCTTTCTGCTACACTTTTTTCATGTCAGAAGTGACTTGAGAAAATGCAAGTAGCTTCTGGTGTGAGAGAATTGGCTCTCTGCAAGGATGTTGCCCAGGGCATGCCTGGATGTTTTGTCATTCTGTGGGAGGCTTCTTTCATGTCCTTGCATGGGAAGCTGGAGCTGACAGACGGGAGCTCAACCAACGTGGATTCGAACCGCTGACCTTCAGGTCAGCAGGTCAGCTGGCACAAAGGTTTAACCCATTGTGCCACTGCAGCTCTTTCTGCTACATTAAGAATTACACATTACAGATAACATTTTTCCTTGTAATTAATTACTGCTAACCATTGCTTCATAAGGGTCCCGCCATACAAATGGGTTTCTTTAAATTAGTGGTCTTTAATTGTACCCTAAAAAGACTAGGATGCTTCTAAAGCTTATGAGCAACTTGTACCAAAATCAGTAACGGTGGACAAACTCGCATCAAAGAATTGGCTCACCACTCAAGATACTTGCTTGTAACACAAACTGATAGGAAATAGTTGGCCTAGTTTTAGATGGATTCAGAGAGTGCCTTTGGGCTAAATCCAATTTTTTTCTCTACCTAAAGTAGGCCTATTGAAATGTATGGGTTTTGTTTGTCACAGTTGTCAAGTCCCATAGATATCCTTAAGCAGGATTAAATTTGGATGTGCCTCACATGAGCTGAATGCATTCCAATGCTTTTGTTTTTCAGTTACTACTAATAACAGCTTTATTCTTGTATCCCACCACTATCTCCCTGAAGGGACTTGGAGTGGCTTACACATGGCACAAGGTGCCTAAAAACAAAACAAAAAATAAACACAGTACAAAATACAATAACTAAAACATATACGCATTTAGAACATCAACTAAGACTCAATAAAACTGCACTTATCAACCATGGCGGTAAGCTGCTGTAAACATGGCCAGGCTGTAAACAATAGGACAAGGGAATGGGATAGTGCAGAGCTGTAACAATAGAGAGAGGGCATTGAATAAAGTGCAAGGCTGTGTGACTGTTGCACACAACAACTAGGGACTAGGTGTTCTCGAAAACTTGAATAGCCACATCTTCAAGTCCCTATGAAAGGAGGAAAGTGTGAGGGCCTGTCTGATTTCCCTGGAGAGGGTGTTGCAAAGCCGTGGGGCCACCACTGAAAAAGTCCTCTCCCTCATCCCCACCAACTGTGCTTGTGACGGTGGCAGGACTGAGAGAAGGGCCTCCCCGACAGATCTTAGAGCCCGTGCCGGTCCATGGGGGGAATGCCGTTATGAAGATAGGCAGGACCCGAGCCATTTAGGGCTTTATAGGTAATATCCTGCACTTTGAATTGGGACTGGAAGCTTATTGGTAGCCAATGGAGCTGCCTTAGTAGGGGCACCATGTTCTCCCTATAGCTAGCTCCAGTTAGTAGCCTGGCTGCTGATCTCTTAGTTTCCGAGCCGTCTTCAAAGGCAGCCCCACGTAGAGTGCATTGCAATAATCCAGTCTAGATGTAACTAAGGCATGGACCACTGTGGCCAAGTCAGGCTTTCGAGATACAGTCGCAGCTGGCACACAAGCTTTAACCCAGTTGCTCCTGTTATAGTTAGACATTGGGGTAAGAATGGATGGATTACATCTCCAAGAATCTCTCAGTCAACATTGCCCACCTTGGCTGGGAATGTTTTGGAGTTGTAGACTTTTCAAGCATTATGATGTTGTTGATCAAAGTCTTGGTCATCCAGTGATGAATTTGCGTTTTCCTACAAAGATAATGAAATTAGGTGGAGGATGGGGACAAGTACTTCATGAACTGGTTCGTCCTGTGGTCCTGCTAGAGGTTCAAAAAAGCATCCAGACGAGGCTTGAGAAAAAGTGGCTGCCACTATATTTTGGAAGTGAAGAACAAGGACCACCGAAAAAACCAAAGGTAATATTACTAATTTCATTTTCATGGTGCCATGTGTTTTACATAAACAAAAAGAATGATCAATAATCTTAAAGGTGATATAAACATCAGAATATGTGAGGTAGGCCAGTATCTAGTGCTAAACCAGGCTCTGACACAGCTGGTTAGTAGCCAGCTGCATTACATCACTACTGACCAAGGGGTCATGAGTTCGAAGCCAGCCCAGGTTGGAGTAAGCTCTCGACCATTAATAATCTAGCTTGCTGTCTATCTATGCAGCCCGAAAGACAGTTGCATCTGTCAAGTAGGAAATTTAGGTACCACTTTATGTGGGGAGGCTAATTTAACTAATTTGCGATGTCATAAAACCTTCCAGCAGCATGCAGAAGAATGAGAAGTACTCCATTAAAGGATTCGGTGTCACAAGTGGATGGTGAAGCAGCAGCTGCCCCTGTGGCCAGAATCTAGCATAGACTCATGAATCCGGAAAAACTGGAATGTTAAATTGCCTCTGTGTCTGTCTATATATATTGTATGTCTATATGGCATTGAATGTTTGCCTGTATATGTGCATTGTAATCCACCCTGAGTCCCCTGTGGGGTGAGAAGGGCAGCATATAAATACTGTAAATAAATAAATAAATAAATAAATAAATACCAAACACTATGTTAAATACAAGAAAGTGCAGGTGAATTACAGTTTTTTTCTTATTCCCAAATCATCATTAGTCCAGACAATCATTTATCAGTCAGGAAGGCTGAAACCCAGCTAAATTCAGTTCTTACCCTTAGTTCAGGAACGAAAGTAATGCAAGTCCATTGAAAACAAGGGACTTTCGCCACTTTTTAAAACTCCTTCAATAGTGAAAAGGGGAAAATGGCTTCAGGGAGGGGAGGTTTAAAGCAGCCCTGCCTCTCCACAGTAGTCCCAGTCCAGATGAGGCCCACATTCATTTATTTTGGAGTAAGAAAGTAACTGAAGCTTAGCCACACACTACGTGCTTTTCACATGTGCAGTTTTTGTTCTAATTGACCTCATCCAGCTGGTGTTCCTGTTGGCCACTGAAGACATCAGAGGCAGTCGAAGCCTGTCTCCGCATCTGGCATGTTTTCCAGAGCGTAATTGGGGAGGGGTCGTGGTGCAGAGAGCTTGATCTTTTTGCTGTAGAATTCCACCCTCCATACAGCATCCCTCCCTGACATATGGAAGCTGGGAGCTGTTGAGTAGCACAGAGGAAAACAATCCCAAAGAAAAAGAGCATGGATTTATGGCACTCCGCTATGTCTGTTTCTTGCCCTGCTCTCTTGTCAGCTTTCCATCTGGGGCTGCCTATTCTATCGCAAATGGCTCTGTTGCCTTCTTCTGCACACTAGCTCAGTAGGCGGTTTTTGGCTGGTGATGAGCCATGCCTGTGACTGATTGATAGTATTAATATTTGCTACATTCAGTGGCACACTAGGATTGGTGTCATCCAGTGCACTAACTCATGGTGTCACCCTACAGATTCCCTCCTATACCAGACCATACAGAAATATAACCTATAGCAAGTGGTATTCATTACCAGTCTCTCATGCAAGGACTAACTAGGAGTGATGCCTTTACGGATGGCATGGGCAAACTTGGGCCCTCCAGGTGTTTTGGACTTCAACTCCCAGAATTCCTAACAGCCAGTAGGCTGGAATCACTGGGTTGTTGTAGGGCTTTTCAGGCTATATGGCCATGTTCTAGAGGCAGTCTCTCCTGACATTTCGCCTGCATCTGTGGCAAGCATCCTCAGAGATCTCACTACCTCCAAAACACTTGGAGGGTCCAGCTTTGCTCATGCCTGGTCTAATGGGTTGGAAGAAGTGTTGAACCTGATTATATAATTCAGAACAAAAACTGGTAAACTTGGAGAGACTTCATTGATTTTTTCATGGCAATTTGTATATAGCAGTGGTTTCCAACCTGTGGTTTGTGGACCACTAGTGGTCCCCAAGAATGAAAATATGGTCTGCACTTCATCATTACTACACTGTTGCCTCGAAAACATGTGGCAACAAGAGTGACTGGTCTTGCAAAACCCTCTTATAGTGCTGAGGCAATGAGGATAATAATAATAATAATAATAATAATAATAATAATAATAATAATAATATTTATTTATTTATACCCCATCACCATTTCCCCAAAGGGGACTTGGGGCAGCTTACATGAGGCCAAGCCAACAAAATAAAACCAGAGCAACAAAACAAACATCACAATTAACTAAATAAAAATATAAGAATACAATAAAACAATACAAAATAATACAATGCAGAATCAATCCCAAAGGGTGGGCCACATGTGAGAGATAAAATGATAAAATTCAGGATGAGGTAGAGATGAAAAAGAAATATTTATATGGGATGTCATGAGGGAAGAGGTTGACTGCTCATAAAAGATTACTACTACCACATCAGCTCTAGATTATTAAATAAGGTTTTCTGTGGGTGAACAGAGGGTGATTAGTGTTCTGTATTAGAAACTAGAGCTGATGTGGTCTATCCAATGCAATTTTCTGAATCAGCATCCCAAACTGAATCTAAAGTTGACCAAAAACTGATTTGTAACCCTTTTGGTACTACTGTTGGAGAGTGATCCCTGTTCAAGTCGTCCCTGGTCAAAAAAAGGTTGGGAACCACTGGTATATAGGGAAATAAACAAGAAGGTCCTTATTTTTGTGCCCCTCCCCATTTCTTTAAGACCTGTTATATGAATTATTACATTTCTTAGAATAAATAATCACTTTTAAAGGTGCATGTGTAGACATGAGCGGCTGTGCTTTTGAGCAATGCTGTATTCTGCCAAATAGTTTTTCTTTGTGAAAGTGGGCAGATTCATCTAATTCAGGAAGGAAAGCGGGATGTCTTTTTCACACTCCCATAATATTTTAGCGAGATTGATATAGGCAACTTGACAGCCCAGATGTTAACATCCTTAACTTCTGTCATCTAAACTGCTTTCTTTGGAAATAGTACAATGAATTCTAATTTTGAAAATTAATTTTGAACTATAGCACGTATTCTTCAGTGTGTGTGTTTTTTTTCTTTTTTTTTGCCTTCAGCCACGCTTTCATGATGCTGCAGAAGATATTTTGATACAGAGATTTGAGAAGAAATTTGAACCCTGGAAGGCAAGCTTTGTCTCTTACTTTTGACTTGCAGGTCTCTAAAGCCTGCTGATGCTCCACAGTTCTCTCAATGCAAAGACAAAGTTTGCTGAGCATTGAGCAAGTGTAGTCATCATTATTAACTGCCCAGCACTATTAGCCAGTCTTTCGTAGCCTGATGCCCTCCAGATGTATTAGGCCACAACTTTCATTGTTTGCAATAACTGTCAATGTAGGAAATAATGTATGTAATCTTAATGTATATTTTCTGTACATTCTACATTTGCTCGACTCATTTGGGCAAGCTGTTCACTCCAGCATCTGGAAGACAATTTATTATTGAGAGCGATTAAGTGCAGTCACCAAAAAAGAATCTGAAGTATGCAGGAAAAGTGGGCAGGATTAATCATAACTCACAGTATCTGTTTCATTTAGAATTGCATTCTAACGTGAAGATCGTATCAATTGTTAAACATCTTAAAGCAGTGTAACATATCTCAGGAAGGGTGGGTTTCATTTTTTTCATCTTCTCTTTCTTTCTCAAAGAGCAGAAAACTCTTTGTAGCACATGTTGTCTACATTTATTGGAAACATGGGGAATTTTTCTTTTTGTCTGGGTTCCATATTGCTAATTAGCCAGTGCTGGGAGCCAGCTGAAATATAAGCATGAACTGCTAGTTCGGGACCAAAGAAGTCTAGGAACACAAGGGAATCCCTGCAAAGATAAGGCACCGACAAAACTGGGATGTCCTTTAGGATATACGTACTGTTACAAGCATGCAGGGAAAGGCTTGCAAGGATATAGGGCAAGCAGAGTGTTCTGTCACGCGCTGGGCCTGTAATGAATTGCTTTTAAAATAGGGCGTGCAACTTTTGCCCAGTGGGAAGCCAGGCCCCCCCGAAGAGAAGTTCTCAAGGATTTTCCACCACAAATGGTCTTTAGATGGCTTGTGAAGTATAACAAAGTCCTTTATTAATGAACTATAAAACAGAAACTTCTCTTGTCTTCAATAAAGTTAAACAAATGCTTCCAGGCTTTTATGCAACTGGTGGCTTCCTTAATCTTGTCCACGAGGGACAGGCAATTGTCTTCAATAACTGTTTCTTTACTTTAAAGGAAAATCCCTTTTTTAACTTCTCCCAGGCTGACTGTAATCTAAGCCTTACTGATATGGGCTCCGCTACCGGGTCGAACTGCATCTCGAGCACCGAGTAGACCTACCAGTAGGGCTAGTAGATTCTCCAGCTGGAGTTCTTTGGTCTTCCAAACTGTTTACCCTCCGAAATTCCTCGAAGCTTTAGGGCTGTTTCCCTGGAAATCTTTGGATGCTCTTAAGACTGTTCTCCCCCGGAAAGTCTTAAGGGTTGAAGCTTTTGTACAGGAGAAGCTTGTACACGTCCTCTAAATTAGCTTTCCTTACTGAGACTAACTAGAAATGGCTCCCTTCCATTCCCAATTGCCCTGTACGAGGGGTGGAACCAAAACTTAACAATGATGGACAGGTGACTTGCCCTACAACTGCAACCAAAGGAAGCCACCTTTCTGCAGAATCCCTGAAACCTTGGACTGCAAGCAAACATTTAATACAAAGCAAATAAAGTAGGAGCTCCTGGTACAGCCGTACTAGCACACAGAGAGAAGCATTTGAAGAGGATCCAGGTAAAGGCAGGTCCATATCAAAATATAGATTGGTATAAGGCAGCTTTGGCACACTCTGAGAACCAACTTAGAAGTAGAAGATCTTTTACCTACTTGTACCTCCTAAGCTCCCTTAAGGTCTCCAACTACTTGAGCTGGAATGATTGAGGATAATGAGGGTGACTGGCAGACATACTTTGTGTGTGATATTCTTTGACTTTTAAGACGATTTGGACCACAATTCCATTACTAGAGGTTTCATTAAGTAAGGTTGATGGGAGTCGTGAAAGTTCAGAGTTTAGTCCAAAGGATCACTTGAAAAAGTTTAAAAAAGAGATGATCTTGGAATACGATTAACTATTTAACCTGTTTAATGTCTGATTGAAAGATTACCAGATTATCCCCTAATCCCAAATTATGGTAGAAACTTCCTATCTGAGTCATGTTCCTCCAAAAGTTGAAGTTGATGGGCAACTAGTCAAATTTTGAGTGCTTGATCTTTGTTTTTGAGAGCTCTACTTCTTCCAAACTTGTTTTAAGATCCAATATGTGAAGAATTATCCATGGTATTCACTGGATTGGGTTTTTACTCTGTTGTTGTTGTGTGCTTTCAAGTTGTTTCTGATTTCTGATGACTCTCGGACAAACCTATCATGGGGTTTTCTTGGAGGAATTTGTGGGGAGTGGGAAGTTGCCTTTGTCTTCCTTTGAAGTTGAGAAAGTGTGATTTGCCTAAGATCACCCACTGGGTTTCTATGGCTTGGGGTGCATCTATATCAGGCATGGGCAAACTTTGGCTCTCCAGGTGTTTTGGACTTCAACTCCCACAATTTTTCACAGTCGGAATTTGCAAACAAATGGAGGCTGGCACTTGGGTATTTGGAAAAGAAGACAAAGGTAAACTTGAAGTTTGCCATGAAGAGGATTCAGTGAAAGAAGATATATGGGTAGTTGCTGGTTAGTTGTGTTGTTCTTTTTTGAGGGGGCTCGGAGGTCATGGGGTGGGGTTCATGGGTGTGGGGGGAGAGGGTTAAGAAATGTTAAGGTATAATTAACTGTACAGCCAAGTGTGATTTTTCATATGTTTAACGAGCACTGAATGTACACCCTTTTGTAAACCTTTTGCATATTTTTTCTTCTTTTTCTTCATTTGTTCATTTGTTTTGTTTCTTAGATACACTATAAAACAATAAATTAAAAAAAAAAAAAGGAATTGTGGGAGTTGAAATCCAAAACACCTAGAGGGCCAAAGTTTGGCCATGTCTGATCTATACTGTAGAATTAATTCAGTCTGACACTGTTTTAACTAGCATAATTCAATACTATGGAATCATTGGAATTGTAGTTTGGTTAGGTGCCAGCACTCTTTGACAGGGAAGGCTATAAAGGCCTTGTAAAACTACAAATCCCTTGATTCCACTGTATTGAGCCATGGCAGATAAAGTGCATTAATTCTACAATATAGATGCACCACTGATCTTGATAATCTAATGCTGAAGCCACTGCACAACACTGGTTCTTGGCCTTTAGGTGATCTTTTCTGCAATCTTAGGCCTTCTATGTCTATCTTTCAGTTTCCTTCCAAACTCTTATATTATGTTTACACCTGCTTTTCATGCTTCTTCTTTCTGAGCATAAAGTTCTCCTGAATGTTTTGATGACTTTATGATCAGCATTTACTGCTGGTGAAACAATGTTTTAGTAAGAACAAACACTCTGCTCTGTCCACAATTGTGGTAATACATTTCAAAGCATTTTTTTCCTAGCAAGATTATTGTCAAAGGGAGTTTTCTACTTGGAAGCTCTGTGGTTTGCCTATTCCTTCCACTCTGTTGTTTGTTTCTAGAAGATCCCAAATGGATCATCTTATCCTTCTATCTGTAACCTCTCTCTCCCTAAATCATTTCTTGCAGTGATCAACAGCGATTGCTGTTTCCATTCTTACAGTAGAGAGTCATATGTTCTAAATCATTGTTAGTCATTTCCTTTCCCCTTTTGTCCTTTCCAAAGAAACACTGCCCAAATCAAACAAAAGAGCGGGAGAGAGAAAATGGTTGCCAAGTTCTGTTGTGTCCATGTAATAAAACTACTGAACATTAGGGTCAATGCAAAGATAAGCATCAGACAGTTTATCCTAACAAATGCTTGTATTACTGCATTTTTACAAATGGAGTTTACTTATTAGTGTGCTTTCTCTCCTCCTATCTCCCCCAACCTTTTGACAGCATGTGGACAATAAGTGGATTTCTTCATCTCGGGAAATAATTACTTTCCGCAAAGCCCTGTTGAATCCCATCACGGCCTTTCAGTTTCAACGCTTTGTGTCACTGAAAGGAGATTTACTGGAAAACGACGTAATCTTCTGGCAGGAGGTGCAGAAATATAAGGTACAGTTTTGTCAAGAAATGGACATACATGCAATTTCCCTAAAGCTGCGATAATTCTGTCTCAAGCAAAGGCATTATTTGAGGAATGGGAAACAAAGGGAAGATGCTTTGATTCCTCAACTCTTTCCATACCAAATTGATTACCTGACTTGGCAGACAAGGTAAAGAGGTCTCTGCTTTAGAGTTTGATATCAGAAGAAACAATACAATTTCTAGCTTGGCAAATTACATACTAGAAAGTCTACTATGGCTTCAAGTAGGAAACAAAAGGAAGAATTTGTCAAGATGACAGCAGTCCTGCCATATTATTCTGTGAGGCATCATGCTCCTGAGAGCATGCCATGGGCTCCCTGTTCCTTTATCTTCTCTCCCTGTTAATTCCCTTCCATGGTATTATTTAGCAATCAAGAGTGCATCTACATTGTACAAGAGTTATCCAGAAAGTAAGATTACAATAATTTTTTTAAATACAAAGAATGAATATATTTTAATAAAATTTACATGGTTTGTAGCATAGGTATTACATTATTTTTCCACATAATCATCATTCAGTTCAATAATTTTGTCATCTGTGGGATGGGTTTTTGATGCCTATGTCATAGAAGTTTCCCTCCACCTTTTTCAGCCAGTTTGTCACTTCAATTTTCACCTCCTCGTCGTCGGAAAAGTGTTTTCCACCCAGGTGTTCCTTCAATTTAATGAATAGATGAAAGTCACTGGATGCAAGATCAAGGTTGTGAGAGGGGTGGCTTAAAACATCCCAACCAAATGAAGTCAAGAACTCTTGTGTCACATTGTCATGAAGGAGACAGACTTCCGCCGTCAGCATCCCACAATGTTTGTCTTGGATGGCTCTGCGAAGATACTTCATGGTCTCACAATATATTCTGTACCCATTTTGTCACATGCTGTCTTGACATTACATTCTCTCCATAAACTGAAACAATTTCGCGATGAATCACAGTGGTGTTCATGCTCTTAGCATTTAGATAGCTTATTACAGCACGAACTTCGCACTTGGAGGAAACAGAATGAGGATGCTCACTTCTAACCTTCACCCCGCCAGTCAATGAGCTACTGATGACTGGCACTGCTCGTTCACTTCCACCTGCTTCCCGCTACATGACAGTGATACCAACTTTCCCCACGAAAATTCCCTATGAGAGCTACGTGCCTCGTAACCTTACTTTCTGGATAACACTTGTAGAAGTAATGCAACTTGATGCCACTTTGACTGCAATAGCTCGCTATGGAATCATTGGAGTTATAGTTTTGTGAAACACCAGCACACATTAGCAGAGAATGCTAAAGTACTTGTAAAACTAAAATTCCTATGATTCTGTGCTATTGACCCATGAACATTAAAGTGATGTGAAACTGCAATAATTCTGTAGTGTAGATGCATCCCCTGCCTACCTTTTACCAAAGTGAGGCAGTTATCTCAGGCACCAGATATTGGAAGGAGAGAGCTGTCTGCCATATAGCCTGTCCTGAAGTCACTTTAGCCTTCTGATATAATAAGAAGATGCTGTTGTTGCATTGTCAGTGTTTAAAAAAGGATTAACCTGATAATCCAGACAGCATTTATTCCTGAATTGGTATTCTTATTTGCCTCAGGCAGCAACTCATATTGGGCTAGCCATGGCTTTCTTTTACTTTGCTATAGTATTGGCATGAATAGTAATAATTTACAAACAGGACACCACTAATAACCAGAATTTGACCAGGCTATTTTGGTTGCACCAGCCATGGAACTAGTGAAGGACCACTACTATTATTATTATTATTATTATTATTATTATTATTATTATTATTATCATCATCATCATCATCATCATCATCATCACCATCACCATCACCACCACCTTCTTGCTCTCCTTGTGCATCAGAGTGAGAACAACAACAAATAACACAGCACCAAACATCAGCTCAAAGGGCATATAAAACCATAAAACCAATGAATAATAGAACCCACCAATAATCTGGATTAGGCATCCTCAAATTGTGGCCTTCCAGCTGTTTGGGCTTCCCATTCACAGAAGCCCTAGCCAGCTTGTTCATTGGTCAGGAATTCAGGGAGTTGGAGACCTAAACAGTTGGAGGGCTGCAGTTTGAGGAGGCCTGAATTCTGTATAAACCTACCATAAGAGGTTTACTTTACTCTTACTTTAAAGCCTAATATAAATGCAACCCATCATGAATCCTTTCTTTTCATCACATAAAGAGAATACTACCAGTAAGTATGTGGCTGAAAGAGTAGAAGGCTTGAAGTTAATGTTTATGTTTTATGGGGGGAGGAAACTCACATTATTTGCACGAGAGTCATGCAAAGATGTTAAATTATTCTATGATGGCAGCTTTGTGGTTCCTAACAAGAGACCCCAGCTATGGAGAACAAAGAGTCCTTGTTTGCTGACCACAAATATTTAATGTCTAAAGATGGTGGCCCCTCAAAATAAATTCATAGAATCATTGTGGAATCATGAAACTTGAATGTTTATTAAATGTGAGGGCTTTAAGCTGTTTCAACAATCTATTTTGCCACAATGGAAAGTGTGCATGCATTGCTTTTCTGTGGTCTGATACTCTTCAAGGCTTGTGTGACCATTTGAAGTAGAGAAGGGGGACATGAAACAAAATACAGAAGCGTAGATTGCTCCTGTTTGGTTTCAGACAGCTCTCTTTCAAGCCATGCTATGCCATCCCCCAGCTTTCTGTTTCTTTTCTTCATGATTACAGCTGGATAAAGCCAGCTGTGGCTTGTGCAGAAATGAGAGAACACACAAACAAGAAGGGCCTTGAATGCCTTCATCTGAGTGAACTCCTAATATAGGCTATGTGTATGCCAGATGAAATAATGTGGAGTAGCTTGCTCAGAGCGGCCCTAGATACATTGCAGGGTATCCATATGTACAAGTGTGGAAGCGCCACAAAGCCATTTGTAGTCCACAAGGCTAAAAGGCTGACAGTGCACTGGCACTGATGCCCTGTCCTCCTGGGGGTTGCCAATGCCATCCTGCTGGCAAGCAGTTTCCCATCAAAGTCTTGTTGGTGATGTTGCTTTTTGGTGAGATCAAAACAGGGGACACAGCCACAAGCGCGAATATGCAACTGAGAAAATGGAGGCATCGCCTCATTAAATAGACTCAGCTTGAATGAGCCACATCATGACATTCTTGTCCTCTGACTGGCCCAACAGGCAGGGCTCTGGGGGAAACCCTGTGCAAAGAGCATGTGGCAGCTCTCCATGCCTCGTATGAGGAGCACCACGTGCTCCCAAAAAGCAGAGGATCACTCTTGCTTTCATGTTGAGTGGGTTTTCGTAAGGGAGAGCCCTTCCCATTATGTGCTACTGAAGGACCTGAAGGAAACACGATGTACCAAAGGAAAACAGATCCATACACAAGTCGTATGATCACCAAAAGCTACATTGCCAGTAAAGCTCTGCCAGGGAGTTGCTTCTGGTCAGCAAGATAGTGATGGCTCTTTTTGACATGTGGACCCTGGATCTGTCCACTGCATGTTGACAAGCTGGAATGTGATGAAAATGATCAAACCAGGCCCTATGAGGAACGGCTGGGGGAGCTGTGTAGGTTTAGCTTGAAGAAAAAGGGTTGAGAAGAGACATGATAGCCATGTTTAAATATTTGAAAGGATGTCACATTGAGGAGGGAGAAGGTTGTTTTTAGCTGCTCTGGAAACTAGGATACAGAGCAATGGATTCAAATGGCAGGAAAGAAGATTCCACCTGAACATTAGAAAGATCTTCCTGGTGGTAAGAACTGTTCTACAATGCCTGGGAGTCTCTTTCTCAGGGGTTTTTAAAGCAGAGGCTGAAGGGGGTTGCTTTGCTTTTGTGTTCCTGCATGTCAGTGGGATAGACTGGATGGCCCATTTGGTCTCTCTCAATTCTAAGATTCTATGGTTAGATGCATCCAGATCCAGCTGTCCACACATCAAAAACACTAGGGGGTCTTTCTGGAGCTTCCTGGAAGCTCTGGAGTAAGCTGCTGTTCTTGTGATGGATAAAAGGCTGGAAGCAGAGCTGTGTGACTGATCACAACAGGTTCAAGGGGAGTTAGTTTTATTTGGCCCATGTAGATACAGGGATAGTCCAAGGGCTTTATTGAAATGTTGGAAATCCCTAACATGGAGAAGTTAGAAAATTCAGCCTGTTACAATATATTATAGTATTTCCTCATATCTACATGCAACCTACATTATCTAAGCACTTTATGATGGTTACGAGATTGTTCCATGTGTTAGTAAAATAACGCATTCAGTGTCACAGAATGACTAATTTTTGACAAGTCTTAAAAGGTTAGAAACTTCATTTAAATATCAATAACAATATTAGTACACAGCAAACAAGATCACAATGCTGGCTTTTGTATTTGATCGCATGTCGGACACTTCCCAAGTGTCTAGGACTATGTGATGTATCGGCAAATAATGCATGCAGATCCGAGTAGGGTGGCCTTTTGTAGCTGACAGATGGTATTTTTTTTCAGCGCTGATTGTTTTCAAGTGCAGGTCAAGGTCTTTAGGTACTGCACCAGTTACCAATCAAAATAAATTACTACTACTACAGGGAGTATACCAACAGGATAGCAAAAGAGGCCTTACCTTCTGATATTAGACTTTAATAGATTACTTGAAGGAATGTATTTTCCTACATGAATGTACTCAGTTATTGAAATCTAATTCAGGTCCCTTTTCCCACTAAAGTTAAGCACATGGCAACCTGAAAGGTAACCTGTATAGTTGTGTGTTGTGATTCTGCAAATCGGTTTTGTGCTGTGATTCTGCTTAGGCAGGCTCACTTGGCACTCAACCTGAAGATTGTCTGACACAAAGGGAAGACCTTCTTATTCACTCCATCTTTTTACACACACATTTGTATTTCTGTTTGTTTGTTTTTAATATCTGCTATTGTTCTATGCAGCTATGGATTGCATTAATACTTGTATTGTGTTGCATTTTTTAAAACATTTCTTTTAGTAATTCTTGGAGATTTCAGCTGGTGAGAGGGGCTTCGACACTTTCCTCACACATCTCAATTTCCTTTTTGCAGGATATGTGTCATGCTCATTGTGACGACTCTATAATCCAGAATAAGATCACATCAATCATCAACTGCTTCATTAATTCACCCCTTCCACCAACAATTCAGATTGACATACCTGAGGATCAAGCCCAGAAGATTGTTGAGCAAAGGAAAGAACTAGGCCCTTATGTATTCAGGGAGGCACAGGTACGTTGAGCGGGTCTGCGAGATTTGGTTGGAGGATGCTGGGCCTAAGTAGACCTTGGAAGTAATGAATAATGTTCCTTTTGTTTAAAATGACAGTGAGCATCTTTTCTTTTAGATTGGCAACTTGTCATATTTTTGAATAGCAGTCCTCATTGCTAGAGGTCATTATTTTGTGGAGGATATAAGGGTTATTTTTTTTTTTAGTTTTTAAAGTAACATGTTATTAATCTATTGCCAAAATATTTCAAAATGTTCCTTTCCTTTTAAAAGAGTAACATCAAGTTATTATTTTTTTGGATATAGTAATACTCATATTAACATATATGGGTATTAAAAAAATTAATGATGATCCCAAGCTGTAATTTCAGTGGTAAAAGAATCCATGTTGTGGTAAAAGAATTGTCATGTTGTGGTGGCCCCCAATCATAAAATTATTTTTGTTGTTACTTCATAACTGTAATTTCGCTACTGTTATGAATTGTAATGTAAATATCTGATATGCAGAATGTATTTTCATTCACTGGACCAAATTTAGCACAAATACACCCAAATTTGAATACTGGTGGGGTTGGGGGGGTGATTTTGTCATTTGGGAGTTGTAGTTGCTAGGATTTATAGTTAACCTACAATCAAAGAGCATTTTGAACTCCAGCAACAATGGACTTGAACCAAACTTGGCACAAAGAACTCCCATATTGGAAGGGTTTGGTGGGCATTGACCTTGAGTTTTGGAGTTGTAGTTCGCTTACATCCAGAGAGCACTGTGGACTCAAGCAATAATGGATCTGGACCAAACTTGGCATGCATATCCAACATGCCCAAATTTGAGCACCGGTGGAGTTTGGGGATACAGACCTTGACATTTGGGAGCTATAGTTGTTGGGATTTATAGTTCACCTACAATCAAAGAGCATTCTGAACCCCATCAATGACAGAATTAGGCCAAACTTCCCACACTTCCCATGACCAATAGAAAATACTGTGTTTTCCGATGGTCTTTGGCGACCCCTCTGACACCCCCTCATGACACCTACAGGGGTCCTGATCCCTAGGTTGAGAAACCCTGCTATAGAATGATAGTTAGGAGAGAGATTAGATGGATGGATGGATGGATAATCTACCTATCTTATTGCTAGAAACAATCATATGAAAGTTGACTGGCACAACTAGGGATCACAACCAAATATTGTGAAGACATCTGCCCTGCACTTTGCTACTCTGTTGCTGAGTATCCATGCCCAGTGTGGAAAACATCTCACCACATTAAAACAGTGGATGTGGCTCTTAATGAGGCATGCTGCATTATCACAGGATGTCTATGTCCCACACCACTGGAGAAATTATACTGTTTAGCCAGTATTGCACCAGATGACATCCGTCAGAAAGTAGCAGCCAGTAATGAAAGGACCAAGGCAGTGACATCTCTGGCTAATCCTCTGTTTGGATATCAGTCAGCACGCCAATGCCTTAAATTAAAAAAAACAAAAACAGCTTCCTAAGATCCACAGAGATACTCGCGGGAACACCTCACCGAATGAGAGTCCAAAAGTGGCAAGCGAAAACCTGGAACCTCAATTAGTGGTTCACAGAAGACTGGGCAACTTGGAAGGCACTGAACAGATTGCACTCTGGGACCATGAGATATAGAGCCAAACTAAAGAAATGGGTTACCAAGTGGAGTCCACAATATGCGGGTGCGGAGGAGAGCAAACCACAGACCTTTTACTACAATGCAGTCTGAGTCCTGCCACATGCACAATGGAGGACCTTCTTACGGCCACACCAGAGGCACTTGAAGTGGACAGCTTCTGGTCAAAGGAAATGTAGCATAATGCCAAGTTTTTAACTTTGTTTGTGGCTTTTTAAAATACATTATACCTGTATTCTCAATTTGCTTCTGACACGATAAATAAATAATCTATCTCCTATCTGTCATTCTATCTGTTTATTTAATTTATATCCCCTTTCTCCCAGTGTCAGGATTCAAGATCGTTCAAAATCCTTTATCCACAGTGGAGTCACTGTATAACAGCCTCGTAATCTTCTATATCACATTGAAACTACACAATTCACAACAGGTCTGGGAAAAGAGTAAAGTAAAAGGGTATTTGAGGTTTTAAAGAAGCCAGACAAGGATGGAAAGCAAAACTAAACCTTGAAAATATAATTTGTCTGGATAATAACTCATCAAATCCCTTAGTGACGATATTTTACAAGGTACTGTCCAAAAGATAACATCTCCAAGCTCTGAACAAACACTTAGTAATGGAGGGAGAGGAACAGTCATTGTGCCCCGTTATCTATCTAAGCCCAGCCTGACAGAAGTAGAAAACATGAGATCTGATGAACAGATGCTAACTACACAGCTCCCATGGCGCATGGTTATTTTTTAAACTTCAAATAGTAACTGCAGGACAGTATTCATTTGAAAATGGATCAAAATATGTAGAATGTCATTTTTAAAAAATCTTTCCACATCCCTTGGTCTCAATAAATACACCCACCATTGTTGTTTGGTGTGAGATGTAAACTGCCATTGAATCCGCTCCATTTCCCCCATGATATTTTCCAGAACTGCAGAATTAAATTCAGCTCTGAGAGCTCCTTTCAAAAGTATGCATCACTTTATTGGTTCACAGTGTTAATGCCTTAATTGAGGTCATTCTTTGAATCTCTGTCTTTGCTTTCAACATTGTTTTCCTCCTCTTAGTTTAAAACAGACCTTGCAATGAGATTATATCACTTAAAAATTCCTCATAGTTCAGCAATGTTGTTTTTAGAAGTTCTCCAAAGGCAAAATCCCCTTCTCCTAAAGTAACATGTTAATAAGAAGGTCCCTTGTCCCTGTAAGTGGAATATGTTGGGCAACTGTTGGATTAAATACAACCGCACTGGGCCATGTTGCTGTTGTTTATTTGTTCAGTCGCTTCCGACTCTTCATGACCTCATGGACCGGCCCATGCCAGAGCTCCTTGTTGGCTGTTGCCATCCCCAGTTCCTTCAAGGTCAAGCCAGTCACTTCAAGGATAACATCCATCTATCTTGCCCTTGGTCGGTCCCTCATCCTTTTTTCTTCCCCAGCATCTTCTCCAAGCTTTCCTGTCTTCTCATGATGTGGCCAAAGTACTTCATCATTGCCTCTAATATCCTTCCCTCTCTTCCTGAAGTATGGATGGGTTGGATCTTCTTGTGGTCTCAGAATTTTCCTCCAGCACCACAGTTCAAAAGCATCTATCTTTCTTTGCTCAGCCTTCCTTATGGTCCTGCTCTTGCATCTATAGGTTACTACTGGGAATACCATTGCTTTAACTATGCGAGTGTGATGTCTCTACTCTTCACTATTTTATCGAGATTGGTCATTGCTCTCCTCCCAAGAGGGAAACGTCTTCTGATTTCATGGCTGCAGTCTGCGTCTCTAGTAGTCTTTGTGCCTCGAAATACAAACTCTGTCACTGCCTCCACGTGTTCTCCTTCTATTTGGCAGCTATCAATCAGTCTGGTTGCCACAATCTTGGTTTTTTAATGTTTAGCTGCAACCCAGCATTTGCACTTACTTCTTTCATCTTGGTTAGAAGGCTCCTCAGCTCCTCTTCACTTTCAGCCATCAAAGTGGTATCATCTGCATATCTAAGGTTGTTAATGTTTCTTCCAGCAATTTTAACTCCAACTTTGGATTCATCAATCCAAGGTGTGTTCTGCATACAAGTTGAATAGGTAGGATGAGCGTATATAGCCCTGCCGTACTCCTTTCCCAATCTTGAACCAGTTTGTTGTTCAGTAGTCTGTTCTTGCTCTTGCTACTTACACAGATTCCTCAGGAGAGAGACACGGTGACTTGGTATCCCCATACCACCAAGAACTTGCCACAATTTATTATGATCCACACAGTCAAAGGCTTTAGGATAGTCAATAAAACTATTGGGATATGTTTTTATTTAAGAAAATACCTACAGTACATTTTAAAAAACCAAATAACAATACTTGATGTTTTTATTAATGCAAGCAGTTATTTAGGGTGATGTTTTGAAAAGGAATGGCTTTTTAAAACTGTGGTTTAGGAAGGTTTCTCATCAGCAATAAACACATACTGATGAGAAGCAGATGCAAGTCCAGAGTAAAACACTCTGAGACAGTTTTGGTGGTGATGGCGGTAGTGAAGCTTTGTGATGTATATGAAAGAAGAAAAGCTTGTTTCATTGCGATGCTGAAATGCCCTTATTGCTTGGAGGGGCCATCTCTTTCTATGCCTTTTTACAGTATGTCTCCTCCTCCTTCTTTCTATTCTAGATGACTATTTTTGCACTTCTCTTTAAATTTTGGCCAAAATTTTGTGACTTCCGAAGCAATTTGGCTGATGAGAATATTCTGCCTCTTCTGGACAAGCGAAGAGAGAAGAAATTAGAAAAAATGAGGAGAGCGAGAGAAGCAGAAGACAAGGTGAGGCAATCACGAGAAGCTTATAAACAGGTTGGCCTGTATAAACAATCCAGATATAGCTCTGGTCCAAACTCTGAAGCAAAGCAGGGGATGGCCCACTATTGTGGAGTTTTCTTTTTCTCCATAGCTTGTCTGATTCAGTTATTACGTTCAATATCAGCCTTCCTGTGCTCTTGAAGGAAGTAATAATATTTTAAAATAAAGTAAAACATATATCAAAATGTGGCTAAAACAACATGCAAACTGAAACCTATGCAGTCAGTCCAAATGAAAACAAATTTCTAGTAATGCTAAAGATCATTCATCTTTCGTGAGTCTTGAAAGGAAAGGACTCAATTGTAGGATTGCAGAGAATTCATTCCATGTATACACGTCTCAGCCATCAAAATTAAACATGTACTAACAAATTGGTCTCCTTCTATATTTAAGCCTAAGCAGAAGGCAAAAAACCCAAAAAAACAAACAAACAAGCAAGCGCCTAAAATAGGCATGTTTTGGACTGCACCTCCCACAATTCCTCATAGACTCAGACCCTTTTCTTTTCCCCCTCAGCTGCTTAAGGAATAGCCTGAAGCTGTTAGGAATTGTGGGAGTTGCAGTCCAAAACACTTGGAGGGCTGAAGTTTGCCCATGCCTAGTCTAGCATAACTTAACTCCCTGCATGTTTCTGGTCTGTGACTCCCAGAATCCCTGACTACTTGGCCATGCTGGTTATGGCTTCTCTAGTCCAACATCGTTGAGGAATAAGTTTGTGAACATAATTCAAACTGATGCAAGTGTCACTCATGGGAAATTCAATGGAAATTCATAGATGAAAGGAGGAACTCTTGAAAATATTTGTATTTACTCTAGTTGTATAACATACGTACTATAACATGGAGATTATTGTTCTTGACTATTCTAGGAAATACTGGAAAGAATAAATAAAGTGTAATGTAATGCTATATAAATCCTCCATTGATGCTCTAATGCTTTAATTCACCTTACACTGAAATTGACGCAAAGTTTTGTTTTGTTCTTTTTCTTGCTAGGCCCTAGGTGCTAAGACGAGATCTGCCACATCTTTAAAAAGAAGCGGCCTTGAAGGGACATCATCGCTTATGGCTTCTGGTCTTGCAGCTAGGCGACAGAGTAAAAGTGAACTTTCATCTACACCAAGCTTTACTGGATTTGGCAGACAGGTGATTTAAGTTATAGAAGATGGGCAATACTGTAGCTCCTTTTTGTATCAATGAGAGAGGCTTACTCTGTGATGCTGCCATGGGAGCTGCTGTGCTAAAAAGTAATGCTTTCTAGATCTGTTCTGGTCAAATTACACAGCCAGACAAAAATAAGTCTTGGTGTCTTGGTTTTTAGGACCATTCCTAGGGTTATTTGGGCTGCTGATTCATACAATTGCATTGGATGGACTTCATCAGTTCTACTTTCATAGCTATGGTTATTGCGGTTTTCTGTGGGCAGCCAGATGTTAATTAGTAGGTGGAACATGTGCTAGATCTCAAAAACTTCAGTTGATAGGGGGAAACTGGTGTCATTGTTGGAATCAGCATATCGAATATACCCAGAAATAGGTCTAACATTTGAGGCACCGAAATGTGTTCACCAGTATTTTTGATGCATATTTACTCATGCTTGAAAAGTAAAAAGGTCTGGCAAAAAGTAATTGTTGACTTGCTGTGCCAGGGTATCTGATTAAATTATAAATGTGCAAAGTTGAAGTGAACATCTTCTAATGAAGAATTACAGCTATGGTGATGTTTACAGGTGATATCAAGGAACCACAAAAGGGACATTTGCTGTCTCACCTTCTCTCTTCCCAATAGAACCAGGATGTTCTTATAAGCTAGCATTTCTCAACCTAGGTGTTGGGACCCCTGGAGCGGCTTGTGAGAGGGTGTCAAAGGGGTAACTAAAGACCATCAGAAAACACAGTATTTTATCTTGGTCATGGGGGCTCTGTGTGGGAAGTTTGGCCCAATTCTGTCGTCAGTAGGTTCAAAATGTAGTGTAGGTGAACTATAAATCCAAGCAACCACAACTCCCAAAGTCTATTTTCTCCAAACTTCACCGGTGTTCATATTTGGGCATATTGAGTATTCATGCCAAGTTTGGTCCAGATCCATCATTGTTTGAGTCCACCGTGCTCTCTGGATGTAGGTGAACTACAACTCCAAAACTCAAGGTCAATGCCCACCAAACCCTTCCAGTATTTTCTGTTGAGAGTTCTGTGTACCAAGTTTGGTTCAGTTCCATTGTTGGTGGAGTTCAGAATGTTCTTTGATATTAGGTTAACTATAAATCCCAGCAACTACAACTCCCAAATTACAAAATCAATCCCCCTCAACTCCATCAGTATTAAAATTTGGTCTAGTGAATGAAAATATATCCTGCATGTCATATATTTACATTATAATTCACAACTGCAAAATTACAGTTATGAAGTAGCAACGAAAATAATTTTGTTATTTTCACCACAACTTGAAGAACTGTATTAAGGGGTTGCAGCATCAGGAAGGTTGAGAAGCACTGTTATAAGCTTGTGTTGTTATTTTGTGTTTTTAAGAAAAATAATGGTAGAATGACAGCTCCAATCATCCCACCATTTTCTTATTTATCTAAAATAATCCCATGCTTCTTCCATAATTGATTACGCTGCCTAGGCTGATAGAAACCACATAAGTTATAATGAAGTCTCCTTTATTTATAACCCGCCCCCTCTCCCCGAAGGAATGCCAATCAACCCTCAAATCTGTGTGCTACAGATACCTGTCCAAGCATTCAGATCTGCCGAGGAGGCCACATCTGTGTCCCACAGGAGCAATGCATTATGTGTGGAATTGTGTTAACCTCATTTCACCCTGTTATCTTAGTTACTGGACTGCATATGTTGTCCTTTCTTTTGTTTTTCCTCTGCTCTTTATGTTGAATGGTTTTCAAATTATTTGCTTCCTAATGACATTGGAGCCGTTTTGTTATTGACTATACTCCAACACGATATCCTCTGAAGTGAAGCAGGATCGATGTAAATGAATGAACAAACAAACAAACGTGTTTCCTTCCCTTTTTAAATGGCTTTTGCAGCTTTCCTGGAATTATTCGAAGTACCTAGAAGCGCTCCAGCAAGAAAGAGTTCTCCTGAAGATTCAGGATGATCTAGAGAAAAAAGCAGCTGTGCCACCAACTTATGCAGGTCAGCTTTTAACTGCGTTGTGCAGCTGGAGAGAGATTACTAGGGAGGCAACTTATAGCCTGCTTTCTCACAACATGAACTGAGCACCATCTTGGTAGTCAATTATTTTTTCTTTTATAGAGTTTTGGATAGCATCTACTGCTTTAAATGCAAGCTTTGAAAGAGTTTGATACACATTGGACAACTCCCAATGGCCAATTTGGCTATGGTATTCTGGGTAATGTGTAATTTAGTAAATTTTTCAAACCATGCTCAGGTGCATATTCACACCCACTTATTAGGATTTCTTTTCACAAAGCTTTCTTTCCTCCTTTCCTCCTTTGTTTCTTTCCTCCTTTTTGGACAGTGATTGTACCCAACAAGTGCTAGCAATCTGTACCTCCCAAAGTTAGATTTCCGTCCATCTTCCAGGAGATGTATTTTGGTTGCATAACATTTATTTACTTATTTACTTACTTATTATTTATAGTATTTATATACCGCTTTTCTTACCCCTGGGGGACTCAAAGCAGTTTACACAAAAATAACGGCAAAATTCAATTTCTTACATACATAAACCAAAACTCAAACCAACAATATATAACTAGGTGTAAAATCAATAGGAAAATTAACCATAAAATAAGATAAAAGGACATTTAAAACATTAAATATAAGAATGAAAACACTTACGAAAAACATTAAAATCACATGATCCAACTCGTAGACTGGGCCATTCCGAATGCCGATTGCACATATTCCATATTTGCTTCTTGTACTGCACTAGCCAAAAGATTGGTTCCATAACCATGTCTTTGTTCTCTTTCCAAAGGCCAGGAGGGAGGGCACTGATCTAATCTAACTGGGGAGAGAGTTCCAGAGCTGAGGAGCCATCACTGAGAAGGCCCTGTCTCTCGTCCCTGCCAACCACACTTTTTACAAAAATGATTAAAATTCTTATAATTTTACAAAAGAAGCCTTCATGGCACCTTCCAAAATGTGTATTGGTTTTACTTTGGGATTAATCCAATAGTCCTGAGAGTGCTACCATTAAAATTATTGGAACTTGCTAGTTGCCTAACGTAAATTCCATTGATTTCTATTAGTTTAATCTAAGTAGAAATAACATTGGATTTAATTCTTTTAATTCCCATGAATTAAGTGTTTTACCTTGATGCTGTCAATGAAAGTTTGTTGTAAAACTCCAAGCTGAACACACACAGCTTATTTTTTAGATTGTACTACAATTTCTTACTGTCCATCTCATAAATCTTAGCATCGGTTCTGTTCCATGCATTCTGACCTTTAAACAGTTGAAATTGTTAATCCTCTGAAGTTCTTGGGTGTTCTGCAGATTTCAGATATTCCTTTGTTGGTGTTTCAGGGATGGCACCCCTTTTCCCGCTGAAGACCGACCACCATGTGGTCCACGCTGCACCTGAACGTCCAGTTCACACAGCACCCTTCACCTCAGCCTTTGTCAGGCAGCAACGCCCCTATCCATCCAAAGACAATGAAAGTAAGTTTCACATAAAAGGTGATTAATTCTTCCATTTCTTCAGCAAGCCACGGTTTCCCACTTCTATTAAAACTTCTATGAAATACTGATCATTCGTTAGCCAGTCCTCAAATCAGAAAGGGCTTGCAATGGTTCAGGAAGCAAATGCAGATAGATTACAACCCTGTTGGTGACATATATTTGTATGATTCAAAGCTACATGCGCAGGCTGCATTTACACATTAGGATTAATGTAATCTGACATGGCTCAATCCTGGGACTTGTGGTTTTGTGAGGCACCGGCACTATTTGGCAGAGAAGGCTCAAGACTGTATAAAACTGCAGTTTCAATTATTCAATAGCATTGAGCCATGGCAATTAAAGTAATGTCAAACTGCATTAATTCCACAGTGTAGATACCAACCAAAGACCCCAAACTTCCTTTCAACTATCTGGGAAGCCCCAAGGACATCTGTGTGTGTTGCTTTGAAAGTTTACCTACTGAAGAGGGGAGGCAACTTGTGTAACCAAGAAGCATGCCATCTCAGCCGCACAGGGAAGAGAAATGGGGATGATCTTCTCAACTGAGAGTGACCTAAGTCCTTTTGTCCTTGTCTCAATGTTTTATCATCTTTGTCATCTTGCCCCTCCTTCTTCTCTAGGCAAGGATTGGTTGTGGTGGTCCTGGAACCAAACCCCAGCAGATGCCAAGGGCTCCCTGTATTATTATTATTATTATTATTATTATTATTATTATTATTATTATTATTAGAAACACAACTAGATGAGTACATTGCAAACAAGATCACTCTGCTGGCTGTTATATTGGATCACACATCGGACACTTCCCAAGTGTCTAGGACTGTGTGATGTATCGGCGAATAATGTGTGCGGATACCAGTAAGGTGGCCTTCTGCAGCGGGCAGATGGTAATTTTGTCAGTGCCGATTGTTTTTAAGTACAGGCCAAGGTCTTTAGGCACTGCACACTGTGTGCTGATCACCACTGGGACCACCTTTACTGGCTTGTGCCAGAGTCTTTGCAATTCAATCTTTAAATCTCATATTATTATAAATTATTATTATTATTGTTGTTGTTATTATTATTATTAGTTTATTATTATAAGTGGTGTTATTATTTTCTCTCTCAAAGCTGTTCAACAATAAAACCAGTATAATACAATTTAAAAACTAAAATATAAACGTTAACATTAACAGTATTAAAAGTAAACAGTTAAAACCCTTATAACCAGGAACCAGAACTATCTACTATCTATGGATGAGCTTGGAAAAATTATTTTGAAAGGCTAATTCTCCTAGAATCCTTGGCCTTTATGGACACTAGTCATACTCTCTGGAGGATTTTGGGAGCTTCATCATAAAATCACTTTTTCCAAAAGGAGAGGTTTTTCTTTTGTTTTTACTGCCATTTGTGACTGTTCATGGTTTCAACAATGGATTGTGCTCTCTAAATTTCTTTGATTTTAGAACTTTAAATTGTAAATATATTTAAGTTTTAACTTTTTATATGCTTTTTTATTATGTGAGCTTTTATTGTGTCTGTTTTTATTTTTGTAAGACACCATCATCCCACAATTTCTTAGTAATAATGGTAATAATGATTAAATAATTACAATGAGTAAGGATTAACAACTTTGTTAGTCATAGAGTTGGAAGAGATCATAAGGGCCATCCAACTCAACCCCATGACATTCAGGAATATAATTGCCCAAAGTTTCTGCAATGGTTTCAAAGTCCTGATGGACTGATAGCTTTTTCCTGCCTTGTTTAACAATGTTCTTTCCCTTCCCTGCAAATGTAAGCAGCCCCAGCTGTATTTGCAGGCTGGCCATGAAAGCTGTGCCCTGTTGCTGCACTATTTTAACTGATGCTTTCTGTGTTTCTATCCGAGTTAAGTTGACTTCATACTCTTGTCATCCCACTCACAGCGTGGAAAAGCTGCTCATGTAGGGCTTGCATCCTCTTCCAAAGTCACACGAATCACTGGCACTGGTGCAGCTTCATTACTTTATTTCATTATCGCTGATTTCCCCATCTGCACAGTGAAGTCACGCCAACACAGCAGGGCTCTCACTCACAAATATTAACATTTTCACATGTTTCGGGAATGATTCAACCAGAGTTCATCCCTTTCAAGTCTCATCTGTTTTGTTTGGAAATAGTTAATAAGCATGTGCTAAGCTACCTACTGAACGAAACCCTAGTTCTTTGGCTGAAGCTTCACTTACCTGTGGATGAACTCCACTGAAGACTGTGGCAGTTATAACTAAATCCTATACTTATTCATATAGAAATTAAAATTTCAATAGCATGAATGTTAATTTGACAGCAACGACCTCATCATTCAAAGGGAATTTTAGCGCCCTAGGACACTTCTGCTCAGTTGAGCCATGGAGCCTCATGTTGTCCATCACATGATGTAGTCTCACTCCCAATGGGGCTCTATGGCTCAACTGGGGCAGAACAAGGGAGCCTCTACATGTTCCATTAGGAACAAGGCTAGCATGGGATGAAGCCATGAAGTGATGCTTTCTCATATGTGCCCCCCCCCCCAAATTCACCATGGAGGCTGGCAAATTGATCCAGAGGACCTCATCAATGTGATGAGGTCCCTAGTTCAGTTAAATTAGATAGGACGCGCCTGTGAATGAACACAAACAGAATCACAATGCTATCTCTAAAAGAGATTCCACCTAAACATCAGGAAGAATGTCTTTTCTGGAAAGGCTATTTGATACTGGAATGGATTTCCTCAGAGTGTAGTAGACTCTGGGTTGTAGAGAATGCTTCTAGAACATGGCCATGCAACCCAAAAAAACCTACAACAACCCAGTGATTCCAGCCATGAAAAGCCTACGACAATACATAGTAGACTGTATCTCTGGAAGTATTTAAATAGAAGTTAAATGGCCACCTCTCAGGAGTGTTGTAATTGTGGATTCCTGCATGACATCCGATCATAGAGTTAAAAAGGACTGCAAGGACCACCCAGTCCAATACCCGGCATGACCTTTGCAGTGCCTTCGAACTGTAAGATAGAATATCCACGGAACTGAAGTCTTGCGTTCAAGTAAACATGTATTAAGCTAGTCCTCAGTGAGGTGCACTCATAGGTAAGAAAACATTCAACCCAAGAGCTCGTGTTTTGAAATGTTTAGAATATGCTTAACCAAAACCATCCTTCCACATTTGCAGGTTTGACTTTTGTGGTTTTGATTATCCATGGCTTTAATATGTTTTCTCTAAAAAAATTCTAGAGCCTCTAGTCCAATTCAATGCACATCTTCCATAGTCATGCTGAAGAACCCAGAGATCCTATAGAGCTGTCCTTTCTGATAAGAACCTAATGGGTTTTTCCATTTTCATGGGGGGGGGGGGTCTTGCACCATTAACCTCCACAAAAGTAGGTAGCCTATTGTATTTTCAACTGAAAATGATGGGATTTGAAAGGGCTTAACTTTCACCAGACACTTTGACTTTGATGAAAACTCTAATCCCATATTTGTTTGGAAGTGAGCAGCAACAGGTGGCTTCCAGGTCAGTCAGGTAACTCTACATTACAGTTTGAACCTCAAAAAAGCTACCCTAAACATACTTTGGGAGTAACTCAATTCAGACTAAAATTTAAAGATGTGGAAGCTCCCATTCACCATTGGAAATATGCTTCCTTGGTAAACCCATTTATTTTTGCCATTTGGTATTCCATTCATAGGAATAATAGAATCATAGAATCAAAGAGTTGGAAGAGACCTCATGGGCCATCCAGTCCAACCCCCTGCCAAGAAGCAGGAATATTGCATTCAAATCACCCCTTGTTGTTTATTGTTGTTTATTTTAGAACCGACTACAGTGTTCCCTCGCTACTTCGCAGTTCGCTTTTAGTGGACTCACTGTTTCGTGGGTTTTTGAAAATATTTATAAAAAAATATAAAACATTAAATATTTATGTCCAGTGGAGGCCAGGGACCCCAGAAGTGTGGCAGCCTGAGGCATGGTGTAGAAGGTCTCCCTCCCTGGCCTGCTGCTACCTGTGTGGCTCCGGAGGCCAGGGAGGCAGGCAGGTGCCCTTGGGATGGGCCAGGAGGCGGGTAAGGAAGTGCGGATAAGAAAATAATATATAAAATATATAAAATAATATGTAAAAATTAAAATTAATATGGCGTCCCTACTTCACAGATTTTCACTTATTGCGGGTGGCTCTGGAACTGAACCCCCACAATAAGTGAGGGAACACTGTAGATTATGCTTTAGATTATATTCAGGCATGCTAAAGTGGATAGCTGGACATTGCCTGTCTTTTTACATTGTGTCTACATAAATCAATTCCAGTTTGAATTGACACATTTAAATACCATTCCTAGTACTTCATAGTTTGTTTTATACAATTATGTAAGAGGATAAAATTATCATTATTTACTTAAAATAATTAATATACTGAAAACTATTACTGTCCAATCTTTCTCCTTAACGAGATCAGACAAAATCCAGTAATAACAAACAGTAAAACATGCAAAAGCCAAAGTATTTAAGTGGACCCAAAATTCAGATTAAAAAGAAAAAAAATAAAGCTAAAAGCAAGCAGTAATATAACATTGCATGATTAATATGTGGTGTTATGGCAGGATGATGAAGTTGAAGCAAAACAGACCATAGCACAAGTGGCCAAGAACATACTCTCATAGAGCAGGCCCCAGTTTCAATCTCCAGATTGGACTGGAAGAGACTTTCTCCCGAAACCCTGAGGAGTCATGGCTGGCCAACACTGACAATATCAGTTTAAGTCAGGAATAGGCAAAGTGCAGATTGTGAAATGCATGTTCCCTCGCATAGAGGAGGTTTTGTAGCTCCAGGGCTATACAATGGTCCAAGAATTATTGGAGAAGATCTTGTTTTGCTCCCAAATAATGCCTGGAAGACTGGAGGGCAATTCCTTTAGGTTTGCTGGCACCTTGAATCTCAAAAATCAAAATTCTGCAAAAAATTTTTTATGGCCTCTAAATGCTCTCGAGCCACAAGGAAGACTCAAAACCCTGGTGAAAATGCTGCCCCAATCCCTTTAGGGCATTTGGGACCTACTTGTATCTCCTAAACTGGCCGGTTTCTTCAGGTGTGATGAAGATCCCGGTCTCATTGCTGTCTATTCCTGCTATGATTGTCTGCTTCTGGACTTGGAAAAGAGACATGGCTTCCTCAGGCAGCAAAATACCTTTGGCTGGTCTTGTCATAATACATACCAGGCACATTCATGCTCCAAGTCATACCTTAAATCAGTTATTTGGATTCCTGTGTGCTCATTTGTGTTGATAAACTGCTATTAAAATCATATAAAAGTTGGTTCTGGCACCAACTGTCCCACTTGCCATATTCACAGGGGAGAAATGAGTGAAAAGAAGGAATTCTCACTATTAGGAATGAAAGAGATTTTAAATCTAACTAGAGTTTTTAACCATCACTGCAGGAAACTTCTTTTCTTTTTCATGGGTACGCCACACTTTATTTCATATTAATGCTTCTTTGTATTTCCTTCTTCACAGGAACTCCAAGAAATTAAGGAAGGTGATGAAGAAATTATGCATGGATTTGCAGCCATTATAGGAATAAATCAGTGCAGGTTATTAGCTTTTGCTCATGTTCAGAGAAGGCTGACATCATCTGTCTTCTAATAGAGTCGTTGATGGAAGAGAAACGGGCTCCAATGGCAACCTTATTTATTGTGGGATTATGTCGTCACTCTTTTCATTTTGTGAAGGAATTCTAGTCGAGCAAGTGTTGTTAAGGCTAGATTTGGACTCAATGACATGTCACACACATTGCATTTAAAACATTCAGTTCCTGCTATTTCTATGGGCCCTTCCACACAGCCCTATATCCCAGTATATCAAGGCAGAAAATCCCACAATATCTGCTTTGAACTAAGTTATCTGAGTCCACACTCAGATAATGTGGGATTTTCTTCCTTGATATTCTGGGATATAGGGCTGCGTTGAAGGGCCCTAGATAGGTTTTGGAGAGACTCCTGATTGAAACAATAGAGTCAGTGATTCTCAATTGTTTTCTGGATGTGCTAGATACTATACCTCAGAATCCTTGTCTATTATTGGTTCAAAACATCTGGAGGACCAAACCAATACAGAATTATATGGAATATTTTGCATATCATAAGTACCTTTGTTCAACCTCCCTTAAATTCTACATGTTGTTTGCAGTTTAGTCAAGGTTGGCTTGAAGGATCCAGGTAGCAGCAGAGAGTTTTACTCATTTGATGATTTTGCAGGGATTTGCAAAGTCTGAGCCATAGTAGATAAAGTGGTGCCAAACTGCATTAATTCTACAGTGCAGATGCACTCGAAAATACAAGAAAAATTCCTATGTGTATGTCTTATTTTTTCAAAGTAGGGCTAGGATATACCTGGCCTTCCAAATATTTTTAGGCTGCAGTTCCTATTAGCCTTCATTGGAATAGCCAACAGTGAAGAATGGTGTGAGTTGCATTCCAACAATGTCTGCAGAGAAGGTGGGAGGAACCAAGACAAGTTATCTATTTTAAAGCCAAATTTAATTCTTGCTGTAGGTTGGAAATTGGACTGTGGTTGATAACAAAAAGAAATCCCTTTCTCACCATTCTGGTTCAGTGATGAAGAAATTCTGTAATGTTGACTTATTGTAGGTTAATCTCCAGGCTTATCTAAACCGTTCCCAAAAAAGTGAGATTTCTTGCTACAGAAAATTTCGTTTATTACTTTTTGCGATGCCTTGGAAAAGCATGGATGAAATAAGATGGCAGGACAAATCAAGATTTGGATTCCATAGCACTATTGGAAATTGGCTTATCATGAGTCTTTTTGTTTTTGTTACAATTGTTCTGGAGATCTGGGTGCTTTCCTTTTTAATATTCCAAAAATCCTAGTGTTGTAGCATGAATACTCTGCTATCTCTATTCCACCATAAACAAAACTATAGAGGAACACCCAATTAATTGAAACTAGAGAATTATTATCCAGAAAAGGGTTTGTTTTGTGTTTGTTTGCCTTTTTTATTTTGCTGTGATTTTAACTGGAATTGTTTTTTTTTTCAAGAGCAATTTTTACTTAGAAATAAAATGTTTTTGTTTATAATGGTTTGTTTTGCAAATGAATAATCTTCTATTAGTCATGCTGAAATAATTTCAGACTGATCTTATTTTCAGATATGGGGGATAGTTTTTTTATGGCAACATCCTGCATTAGCATGTTTTGAAATTTATTCAGAAGGCTGCAAGGGACGGATAAATCAGGAAGGTCTACTCCCTTCCTCCAATACGAAAAGAGCTCTACTGAGGGCTATTTTGGATCTACTTCAGTGAATCCCAGGTTTATTCTAGGTTTAGTCAGGTCCAATGAGAGTTCACATGATGGGGAAAACTGGGGAGATGTCAAACAGCTGCTGTCAGGTCGGAAACTTCAGTAGATGGACAAAGAGCCTGACAATACGACAAGGAAGCCTCAGGTTTTCCTATGACCACACCAGGAAGCAGAGAGGGGACAACGTGAATATTTATGTGGAACATTTATCTTGGATATAGCACGAATGTGTGAACATTGCCAAAAAAAGAGCAATTTTCAAGAATGAGAGTAGCAAACTTGCTTGTCTCATGCACATTTATCATTCCCGTGCTGTCACAGGAAATTAAGCATAAATAGTCTCATTAAGATGAATGAGGTATGCAAACATCTGAAATGAAGAAAATCAGGTTTGTTGTTGCTTGCCAAATGTCCAAGACCATCTGGTTTATTTGGGTTAAGCTTTCTATGAAGAGCTGAGATTTAACCCCATTACGAAGCGCGCTGGCACGGAAAAGTTGCACCTCCCCCCCCCCCCCCCCCGCTCACAAACTCTTCTCAAACCATTGGTGAAGAAATTCCAACTTAACAACAAGCCGTGTTTTTAGTGATTGTGGCAATCACTGGTAACCATCAACATGTTGATTCATCATCTCCATTTGGTCCAAAAAAAATTACACAAACTGATCGCACATTCTTTTGTTTGTATCCACCGTCATACGATTACCCCAAAATTAAAGCATGCAGAACTTTGAAACAACTTCAAAGGGCAGTCTTGCACTTCTACTGGTTCAGCCTTTTTTATGGGTTCATGTTTTCCATTTGGCTCCAACATCTTGTTCTTGCTGGTGCTGTTCTAGAATTTCATTTATATATATTGCATTTCTGGCTGGTGAGACAATCTAATTAATTCCGGGGTGGGGGATAGGGATTGTAGCAG